>NW_017671376.1:148363-247305 GCF_001879085.1 Nicotiana attenuata | reverse complement strand
TATATATATATATATATATATATATATATATATATATATATATATATATATATATATATATAACCATAAAAAAGTAAAAGGTACAAAACCGAAATATAATATGTTGTTAATAAATAACACAATGTTCATTGATAACCATAATGTAATATTTATTTAATTATATCTTATCAATGATTTCATTTTTTATTTGAATTATACATTAATATGTATAATGTATAATATTTGCTTATAATTTATATTTATTTAAAAACTAAAGGTATAAAATAATTTTATATTAGCTGGTTATATAAGAAAGGATATGAATTATATGGGATAAATATAAAAGAGAAAAAAAAGGATTTGTTTATAATAAAAATAATATAATATAGAAGAGAAAGAAGAATATAAAGTGAATATTCTTTTTCGGTGTAAAAAATAGTGTAATGGATTGAAGTTACTTTGCATCATTTTGATGTTTACACCATTTTTATGAAAAAATAGTGCAAGGGTCGGAGATGCCCTAAGATAATTAATGAATACAAGAGAGAGACAGAAATAATCTAGACAGGCTATAGTATTTTTTTCTTTTGACAGGCTATGTATTTGAGGACAAAAAAAACACCCGTGTAGGATCAACATATAGTGTGTTTGCTAAGAATTAAGAAAATATTTTATGATAAATAAGTATTTTTTTTTTGGTATTTAATAAGTAAACAAAAATAAATTTATGAGTTTTCTGGCAAACAAAAATCACATACATGAAGATCTGTTAGTATAGGATGCGACAAGAAAATAGACTTTTTGTTCCTCAAAAATTAAAATAATGTAGCTTATGATTCTTTTTATTTTTCCTTTTTGCAATGTACTATAAAAAATAAAAACAAAAAGTGCACAAACAACCATTCATAGAACTGCTATTTAGATATTAATTAATTAGTACATATTTTGTCCTGAAAATTTGAACTAATAATCTAAAATTTAGAATAATTCAGGATATTTATATTTCGAACAATTAAACTCTAAAATTTAAATTAAAGACAGATTAACTAACTCCTTCTAATCATGCAAGAACTCAACCAAGTTCATCTAATCCCTCCAAACCACCGGATATTGCTACTGATCAAACTACAAAGGAAGCAGCCATGACTTTCCCAAGCTTTAAAGAAAAGTTAGTAGCGGGTGAACATGATGCTTCAATTAATATGTTCATTGACACAAGTGTGCATTACACTTCCAACCTACAAAACAACGGGCAAGACATCCAAATGCTCCCAGCTAATAACGAACGACAAGTTCAACTATCTCAAGAAGATTTTCAGCGGATCTACCAGCCATGGAAAATTTCAACCATCATCAAGCTTCAAGGGAGGAGAATTCAACATCACCTCCTCAAAAAAAAGATCCAAGAACTATGGAAAATTAAGGAAAATTTTCTACTAATTGATTTAGGGTCTGACTACTGTTGGGTTTTGGATGTGTTTAATTAATATATTAAATACTTAAAAGAGGGTGAATGGGAAATGGAGGAAAATAAAATTTTTGAGTGAAATTTTAAGTTCCCCCCCTTGGCAAATGGGCATTGTCCCATATTGGAAGAGGAAGAGGTTTTTTATGGGTATATAAGCAATTGCTCTTCTTCTAGCTCTTAAAGAGTTGAGAAGAAGGCAAGCCTCGCGTCGTCGTCGTCGCTCGCTCGCTCGGCTCGGATTCGGATTCGGATTCGGATTTGGTCAAATGATCGATTGATTGATTAACTTTTTGGACCAAATTTATTTGTTAATAGCATAAATGGCCATTTATGTAATGGCATTTATGCTGTGGGCGTTTTGCATAAACAGCCATTCTGAAGAGTTGCACCTCTTCAGATTTCAGCCTAACTTTGGCTATAAATACAACACTATTCTGCTCAGAATTTCACTACGATTTTCTGAGTTTCTTCTCCTTCATCTGCATACTTTTAGCATCAAACAAAGCAAAAAGTAAGTGTGATTTGCTACCGAACTTTGTGTTCGCTGAAACATTGGGGTTTGAAGTACCACTACACCAGTGTGTAATTCGTTCTATCCTGGGAGGAAATAATCCATAACCTTGGGTACTAGGAGGGGATTAAATTCCTTAAGGAAACACTGTGAATTCAGTGGGCTCGAATTGGTTTTATGTCATTTCTGTTTATGTTCATTTCTGTTTATACTCATTTATATTTCCAGAATTATTTTACAAATACAGTCTACTAACAAGCTTAAGGAATTTAATTTGATTTCTGTATTTGTACTTACTGTTTCTGGAAGAGTAAAATATGAATGTTAAGTTCAAATATCGTACCAAAGGGACTAGTGATTAACTATTTACTAAATTAAACTAAAACAATAATCTATTCAAGCGATTTTCTAAAGTATGAATATTTAACTACAACTAATCTAGAGTAGAAAACTAAGCGATTACAGAAAACAAGTCGGCAGCTTAGAGACAAAATTAATGGGAGAAAATATTCCAGAGCTATGGGTTAGCTAACAATTCCGTTGAGTTTTCTACTTAAATTTTTTAATTAATTTTTTTGGTTTATTAATTGACAGGGTTAATAATATTACTCATAGCATTCTCCTAAATTACTACTCGCCTATTCAAGCTAATCTAACACCTATATTCTTATGGAATTAGGATTAACAAGAACGCATTAATAATTCCCGTATGGTAACCAAGCAAGGCGATTAGGTATATTTCTATCCTAACCGCAAATCCGTTCCCGATACTCAGGTTAAAGATCTCGATCTATGCAATCTAATATTCCTTCTCCCGAGTTCAATCCTAGATTCGTAGATAGTGTTCAATCGGTGATCAAGTAAATCAAATAATTAATCGCAAAATTTAATAAATAAACCAATACGATAAAATAATAAGAGCAATTCAAGTTTCAAACTATAACGTTCATGTAGCACCCAAAACTCTAGAACTAATAAACTATGAGATTAAAGGAAGAAAAGAGAAGGAAAACTAGTGGGAAGGCTCCTCCCAAGCATGGTTTATGTCCTCTCCTCTAAAGTAGTGTGTTCTCCTCCCAAAAATATATTTGATCTCCACCAAATTAGATCTAGGACCTCTTTTATACGAGTTAATTAAAATCGTGTAGGGCCGAAATAATTTTATCCCGAACGAACTAGAAAAAGTCCCCGCCCCAGTGTCCAGACCAGTGCTTCGCGCTGAAGGCAGTAAGTTTCCAACCTATTCTTTATGAAGGAGAGAATTTTCTATGTAAAAAATGTGGAAGACTCGGCCATGCTCAGCCCAAATATCAATACAAGGTTACAATTAATATTCCAACATTCACTCCCATGGCATCGGCTGCCAACCAATCAAAGGCACAAAATGAAGCCCTAGGTATTAAAGAAGATGTTTTGTAGACGGTTAAAGAAGATGTTTGGCAGACGGTTAGCTTCTACAAAAAGAAGAATCCAAATCACAGGATCAAGGAACCGCCCCAACAATCAGGTAAGTCCCACAATCCCAGTTCAAGCACGCCAGGTAACTCTCCCTCTCTCTCTTTAAATGCTAAATCGGTGGACAAAATTCTGTCTAATAATGTAACCAATAAGATTTCCTCTAACAAAATCTTAGCCAAAAATCCAAAGTCGAAGATCTATGCCGCCACTGGAAATAAATTTGCTGCCTTGGTTAATCCGCCGGAAATAAGTGAAAGTGATCACACCTTACCTATTGCTAATGAGATTGATTGCATGTCATTAGACGTGGCCTCATTTTCTAGCCTGGATGACCAGGTGGCTCTTAAAAAAATGACCAATTAGCTTGCATGCAATTCAATTATCCCCTACCTAGTAACAATAATTACCTAATTAGCTCTATTAACACGCCTAATACAAATTCCAAAAACTACCAAAGCACTACCGTTAACCAAATTACTTCCACTAATGAGAAACTTTCTTGCATGAACGTTAATAAACAACCTCAACTCCCGTCCCAAGAAAACCCCATTACTCCACAAATGGCCAATGAGGATAACCACGTGTTAGGGGAAAAATCTTTCCAAAATCCCTTTAAAACCATCTCCCCAAGCAATCCTGAAGACATGCAATTAGAGTTAATAGTTGGGGAGATACCTATACCCACTAGCAACCTATCATCTTCCCTGGATAACAAACCTAAACTGCTCCAATATAAATCAACACTCTCCTATTAACAATGCCAAGAATCCAGTAACTCAATGAAGGAGATATCGCCTAATCCAAATCCGAAGACACCAACGAGCCCACACAACGTCAAATCCACCACTACCTCAGACTCCACAAAGGGGCAACCAAATCTTCTTTGTACAACCTCCACTACCTCAAGATCACCAACCTCTTTCTTGGTTAGAACAAGGTCTAATGGTCCATGCGACATCATTCAACATGATACTTGATGTTCAAGAAACTGTGATAGTACTCCAAAACTCTCAGAGTATCTAAGGGGATGCACATGGCCATGAGCAATTACCTCAATCATGTCTGGTTGAACAACATACTACACCCACTGGCTCCATCAATGAACTCAAACCTAGCTCATTCAATGAGGAATCAATGAAGTCTACCACCACACTTCAATCCACTCCAAACTCAAAACATGCAAGTGGATTTTCCAATATTTCCCCAGGAGAAATCTCGAACATGAACCCTATATTCATGCTATGGACCACACCAATCAACAATGCCCAACTCCAGACAAATGCTCAAACCCAAGCTCCACCCCATGCAAACAACGCTCCACCACATGCACCACCAAATGTCCCTCCACTTGCTCCACAAAATGCACCTCAACAACAACCTCTCTCAATGATCCAGAACAAGAAGACCATCAAATAGAGGAAGCAGAGGAGATGAACTTGCTGGGGTCAGAACAAATAGTAGAGTTTTCAAGCCTGAACGAGGTAAAAGTTTATTTATTCAGGGAGATGTGAGAGAAGGGATATATTCTCAACTGCCCCCAGCACTCTACAAGTGCTCAATGGATATCATGCCCCCACAAGACCCAACAGTGGGGAGCCATGCAATGATATTGGTTCCTTCAATACGAAGGAATCCACTATCCATACCTCACAGGGTGATGGAAAATGGCAAAAAACCCAACCAAAATCAAGTAGAAATGATGTATTGTCCAACTAACTTTATCATTTGGAACATAGGGGGGGGGGGTGACAATAAAGCATTTAGGAGTAACTTTAGGGAAATGACCGACACTCACAATCCGTGCATGGTGACTTTGCTTGAAACTCAAATGGAAAATCACATCTCCTTGCTTTATGATTTTTCATTTTCCCAAAAGATTTAAGTCCCGACAGAGGGACAATCTGGAGGAATGGTGATACTATGGAACTCCAATGTGGTTAACGTGAACAACTTTGTCAGAAGGAATCAATAAATCCATGCCACATTGAGGTACTCCCTATAAATACTTCATGGCTATTTTCCTCCATATACGCTAGTACAAAAATAGCTAATAGAAATACCCTTTGGAATAATATTGAAAGTATACATGAAAATTACAAAGGACCCTGGCTTCTTGGAGGAGATTTCAATGATACTTTTAGTGCAAACGATAAGCTTGGAGGTAACACTATTAATCGTAGACGTAGTTCGCGAATATGGAATAGTATTAATAATTGTAACATTTTAGATTTAGGATATAAAGGGTGTAAATATACTTGATCCAACCATCGTACAAAATAAAATAAGTTAATCATGGAAAGAATTGATAGAGTTTTTGTCAATAATGAGTGGATTAACACTTTTTCTAAAGTTGTTGTGGTCCATCTGCCCAGGACTCACTCGGACCATAACCCGTTGCTAGTCCAATTAACCCCTAAAAATACTTGTCACAACGGAAAACCCTTTAGACTAGAAACAATTTGGTGTAAACATCCTGGTTTCATCAATATTGTTCGAGATAGTTGGCGGAAAAATGACCTTAATAAGGATCATAATATTCTAAAGGAAAATATCATTCCTTGGAAAAATGATACTTTTGGAGACATATTTAAAAAGAGAAAAAGAATTCTGGCTCGTTTGCATGGCATTCAAACCTCTCCTAACTATCACAATAGTTTCTTAATGAACCTTGAAATCCAACTCCAATAAGAGTACAATGCCATTCTCAAAATGGAAGAAGAATTCTAAAAACTTCATCCTCGTATAAATTTGGTGTAACGAAGGGGATGCAAATACAAAAATTTTCCACATTATGGCTTCTAATAGAAAATGCCATAGCTCTATAATGTACTTCAAAAATGATAATGGCGACTGGATCACTGATGCAAAATTTATTCTTGATCATACTCTTAATTACTTTGAAAAATCATACACAACTTCTAAGAGTGTTATAATGAAGGTTGTTTTTAAGAGTTAAGCCACTAATTTTCCAGTGATTGATTTAGGAACCCTTGATAGACCTCTTGCCTCAGAAGAAATCACTAATGCAATATTTTCGTTTAAACCCCTTAAGGCATCTGGTTCGGATGTGATTCATCCTTTCTTTTACCAAAAGTATTGGAATATTGTTGGTAACTCAGTAACAAAAATTTTCCACAGAGTCTTTGAAACTCAATCTCTTCCATTGGGTACTAATGATACCTATCTATGCCTGATTCCCAAAATTAACAATGCAAACCACTTAAAAAACTTTAGACCTATTGGCCTTTGTAACACCGCTTATAAAATCATTACTAAAATTATTGCCAATAGATTAAAGCCTTTACTTCCTAACCTAATTAGTCCTACCCAAACTAGTTTTATCAAAAATAGGAGAACTAGTGATAATGCTATTGTAATTCAAGAACTTATCAACAATATGCACACTTCCAATAGCTCCAAGCTCGATATGATGTTGAAAATAGATCTTGAAAAGGCGTTTGACAAATTGGAATGGGATTTTATTCATAGAACCCTTAACTTTTTTAGCTTCCCACTAAAAATTTCCAAACTCATTATGCATTGCATAAGTACAAGCAAAATTGGCATCCTTGTAAATGGAACTAAGACTAACTTCTTCAGTCCTAGTAGAGGAATTCGTCAAGGGGATCCTATATCTCCTTACATGTTTATCTAATGTATGGAACTTCTACTGATGCTTATATAAAATCAAGTTGATACCATGCTCTGGGACCCCGTTAAAATTAGCCCTAAAGGTCTTAGTTTCTCTCATCTTTTCTTTGCGGATGATCTCATGTTAATTGGAAAAGCAAATCATAAAACGGGTAACTGTATTAATCGTTGCCTAAATCTTTTTTCAGAAGAAACTGGCTTATCCATAAACTATGCAAAATCCAGGCTTATTTTCTCAAAAAAAAAATTCCCTCAGGGTATCACTTCCTATTTTGCCAGTTTGTTCAACATGAAATTAAGTTTTGAATTTGGTAAGTACCTTTGCTTTCCCATATTAAATCATAAACCTAAGCCCAAGGATTTTCAATTTGTCATTGATAAAATGCGCATGAGACTATCTCATTGGAAATCAAACCTCCTAAATATTGCGGGTAGAACAACATTAGCAACCTCCGTACTTAGTTCTAACCGACTCATCTCATGCAATATACTATGCTCCCAACAAAGATCTTGAGTCAGATAGATAAAATTCAAAGAGACTTTATATAGGGCACTACTAATTCTAGGAAAAAACTTCATCTCGTAAGTTGGAAGACGCTTACTCAAGATAAATCGGAAGGAGGTCTAGGGGTTCGTACAACCGTCAAATTTTTTTAGTAATACTCACAAGTCTGAAATGGAGACTCATTAATTATCCCCAAAATCCTTGGGCTCAACTAATTACCAGTAAATATGCCCGAAAAAAAACTTCTATTAGTACTTCATTTATTTGGTCTGCTCTTGTGAAAGGTTGGAAGATTTGCAACCAAGGTAATTTGTGGCACCCTTGCAAAACTTCTAGTATTAACATTTGGAACTCTAGATGGATCTACAATATCCCTAGTTTTAGAAATAGTATTGAGGGTCCCCTACATCGATTGGATTATAATCTCTCTTTACAAGACCTCATGAATGGTGATAGCTGGGACATATCAAAAATTTCCTTTGAAGTGCCTATCTCTTTAATTAGTAATATTAAACCCACTCCTATTCCTAGTAATTTCGTTGGTAAGGATCATATGACTTGGATCCTAGTAGTAGTGGTATTTTTACTACTAAATCTTGTTACAAGCTTCTTGATGATAACCATTCCATTAACGCTATCAAAAAACTTTCACTTGGATATGGGAACTTCATTATCCTAACAAAATTAAATTCTTTGTCTGGCAATGCATGCATAATAGAGTACCATGTAGAGCTCTTCTTCATCATATTGGTATTAATATTGATGCCAATTGTCTCGTTTGTAAACAAGGGCCAGGAGATGCTACTCACATCTTCCTTAAGTGTCCGATAGCAACCCGCTTCTGGACAAATCTTGGACTAACTCTAGAACCATCCCTTAATAACTCTCATTGGCTAATTTCCATAAAGAATTCCACCTTGCAAGGCAGAAATCAACAATGCCAATGGGCAAATATTTCCCTTTTGCCATTTGGAATCTTTGGAAAAATAAAAATAATAATAATAATTTCAATAACCTTAGACCCAGATCTTTGTGTAACTCAGGTTTTCTGTCAATCTTGGGAATATAATTTCTTCACGAAAAGAAATTCCCTCCAACAAATTAAATTTAAAATAGACATTTGTTGGTCTAAGCCTCATCACAACACAATCAAACTCAATATTGATGGTGCTTTTTTAAGGGCATCCTTGCATGCAGGGATTGGAGGAGTCTTTAGAAATAACAACGGCGACTGGATCATGGGCTTCTATAAATCTTGTTATCAACATCTTCTTTGCAGGCAGAACTTAGCACTAGAGCAAGACTTTAAAATCGCCTTGGATATGATGTTCCCCGCACGGGAAATTGAATCGGACTCCTCAGACATGATAAAAATGATAAATGAGGACAATGCCCTAACTAACAATACGTTACTCAGAGGGGAGGAAATCTTTTGGTAACGTTTCCCCCTCTTTATTCTTATCATGCACTTCAACTTATTTTATTAAGAGGCCATAAACTCTCCCTAATTGTGTTAAAATGCTACTTATATTAACTAACACCTCTTCATTTTCATAACTTCTATTTTAAATTATTATTAATTCTCACGCCTCTCATCTTCATAACTTTTATGTTTATTATTATTCATAACTCTTATGCCTTTTATTTTTGTATACGGTTGAAATCGTATGCCTCCGATCTATAGGCTCGAGGGGTCACCTTGAGACCAAGTTCAGGCAAGGTCGAGTTCGAGCTCGAGGGACCAGATCCGAGCTCGAAGACAGAGTGCAATGCCCGAAGATTGAAGCATGATGTACACCGAGGCCGAGTATGATCAACCCCGAAATAGTACTGTTATGGATTTATAACAGAATGAGCGGGAGTCCATCCACGTCCCCAAGATCATGGCGCAAATTCCGGAATAGAATCGTACGATTCCGTACTAGGTGGTTAGACAGCTGTACCAAGAATATTCCTTACTGTAAATAGAAATATACCTTATTTAGGGTTTCTCCTATTCTATAAAGGGGACCCCAATCATTTGTAACATCATCTCATCATTGGCAAGAATATACTATCCTACATTTCTCTCTTACTATTCATCAGAATTGTCCTTTACATTTATTGTTCTTACTTTATTGCTCTTAGTCCATCTCGAGGTCACTAAGCTCGAGGTCACCGCTGAGTAACATTGGTTTGATTCACTTATTTCTTTCATTTCTACTTCATATTTCTTGAATATTAATTGGTATTGAATTTAATCTCATATCTTTAAAATCACAAATCAAATTTAATTGTTACTCGTATTTTCGAGGTAAACAGCTTGGCGCCCACCGTGGGGCTAAAGATAATAGTGATTATTTCTTTACTGATTCTCGTTACACAAGTTATTTTTACACTTTTTCTTGTCAAGATTTTATGATTCTTAGGATTAAACATGTCAAACTCGCAAAATACACCTGTTCATGGCAACGAAGGTCTTGGATTTCATAGGGAAAACAACAATGCAGGGGTCGGTGTACCACCGATGAACCCTGGGGAAGTGCCAAATCTGGAACCAGTTGACGTTAGTTCGCACATTGCTTTAAATGCAAATTTAGGCGCAGACCCCGGAGGGAGTGTAGGCAGGGAAGCCCGATCTGGGGGCCAAGGAACACCAGGTATAGGAGACGGGGGAGTCAGCCTCCAAGTGATATTCGAGATGCTGCAAGCTCATCGGATCGCCATCGCTTAACTTCAAAGTCAGAATAAAACTATGAGTGTAGCTGAACCAGAAAACACTCGGCGTGCTGAAACAGCGCCAGAGAAGTCGAACGGAAATGACTCGGGGACTGAACCCACTATCATGACGATGCTCGAAGAGCTCACCGAAAGGATTGAGTCCGGGGAAAAGAAGATTGAAGACAATGATAAGAAGGTGGAGACTTATAACTCCCATGTTGACCAGATACCGGGGGCACCTCCAGTTTTGAAAGGTTTAGACGCAAAAAAGTTCATACAGAAATCATTCCCTCAGAGCGCTGCTCCGATGCCCATCCCTAAAAACTTTCGCATGCCCGATATACCCAAATATAACGGGATAACCGACCCTAACGAGTATATTACTCCATACACTTGTGGGATTAAAGGAAACAACCTTAATGATGATGAGATCGAGTCCGTGTTGTTCGAAAAATTCGGAGAAACTTTGTCGAAAGGAGCCATGATTTGGTATCACAACTTGCCTCCTAACTCTATTGACTCGTTTGCTATGTTAGGAGATGCCTTCGTGAAAGCACATACCGGGGCCATAAAGGCGGCAACGAGGAAGCCAGATGTATTCAAGATAAAACAAAGGAACGACGAAATATTGAGAGAGTTCGTGTCCAGGTTTCAAATTGAGAGAATGGAATTACCACCGGTCTTGGATGACTGGGCAGTACAAGCTTTCATGCAGGGTTTGAATGAAAAGAGTTCGATTGCATCTCGACAGTTAAAGCATAAATTGATCGAGTGTCCAGCCGTGACGTGGTCCGATGCGCATAACCGTTATCAATCGAAGATTAGGGTCGAGGACGGCCAGTTGGGAGCCCCCTCGGGTTCAATTCATCATAACAGATCAGCAGCCAGGTCCCCGAGGGATACAGATAGAGAATCCAGGTCAAACAAAGAACGGTATTAGCCGTATGTTAATCGGAGAAACAATGGTGCAGGCCGTAACGCTCCTCGGAATGATCAGAGAAATGATCGAGGACAAAGCTCTCGGGGACTCATGAGTAAGAGTGGGTTCGATAAACACACCGATCCCGCGAAAGCACCTCGGTTGTCAGAGTATAATTTCAGTGTAGACGCATCAGGGATCGTGTCAGCTATTGGAAGAATCAAAGACACCAGGTGGCCCAGGCCAATCCAAACCGACCCTTCTCAGAGGAATCCAAATTTAATGTAAAAGTATCATCGCACACATGGCCATAGAACCAAAGACTGCATGCAGCTAAGGGAGGAGGTAGCCCGACTGTTCATCGAGGGCCATCTTCGAGAATTCCTCAGTGATCGAGCTAAAAACCATTTCAGGGAAAGAGATGTAAGAAAAAATGAGCAGGAAGAACCACAACATGTAATCCCCATGATCGTTGGCGGTGTCGACATCCCACAAGGACCTGTGTTCAAATGCACCAAGGTGTCGATCACAAGAGAAAAACGGACTCGGAGCTATGTGCCCGAGGACGCCTTATCATTCTACGACGAGGAAGCAGAAGGCATATCTCAGCCGCACAACGATGCGCTGGTAATCTCTATCCTTTTAAATAAAATTCAAGTTAAACGTGTTCTAGTGGATCCAGGTAGCTCAGTAAACATAATCAGATCGAGGGTCATGGAACAACTCGACCTACAAGATCAGATTGTACCTGCGTCCTGGGTCCTAAATGGCTTCAATATCCTGCCAGTGAATGTAGCCGGGACCATACAAGATACAAAATTCCATTTGATCGAAGGTGACATGAGGGACAATGCACTTCTTGGACGACCATGGATACACAACATAAGGGCAGTACCTTCAACTCTTGATCAGATGATGAAGTTCCCAACAGAGGAGGGAGTAAAAACGGTTTACTGATAGCAACATGCCGAAAAGGAGATGTTTGCAGTCGAGGAGGTGGTGCCGATACCAGAGCCTAATCGAGCACCAAAGGCAGGCAGGCGGCCAAATAGCAATCACCGTCCCCAGCCTCGACGGAATCAGAGCAACAGGTAATCGAGGACGAAGAAGAGGATTTCCTTACTCCTTGAACCTTCGTCGTTCCTGAAGAGTCCGATGCAACCAAGTCAACTGTCGAGGAACTGGAGCAGGTCATATTGATCGAATACATGCCCGAGAGAAAGGTATAACTGGGAACGGGATTAACCCCCGTACTCAGGAAAAAACTCATTCAATTTCTTATTGATAACATGAATTGCTTTGCTTGGTCCCATTTAGATATAACTGGGATTCCGCCGGAAATCACCACACATCGACTAAGCATCGACCCTCGGTTCAAACCGGTAAACCAGATCCTCTTTGATTTGAACCAAATCTGGTTCAAACTCTGTCTTTTAAATATTTTCTTTGTCTATATTTGCTAAGTTATTTATAGATCTATTGATTTTTTTACCGATTCTGTGATTTACTTAGATCTAGGGTTTCAAACCCTTTCTTTTACTTGAATTAAAATGATTCAATTGTGAGTTTCCTTTAATAAACTCTTATATATGTTTATTTTGTACGAATCTGTGTTATTCTCCTTTTATTCTGGCTGATTTGGTGTTTTACCCAAAATTAGGGTTTTAGATCTTTCTAGATCTAATTTGGCTTCGATTTCATAATCACTTTTCTTTAATATTGCCGTTCATGTGTCTCTATGCATTTTATTACAACTCTTTGTTACTATCGACTAATTTTATTTACCCCAAAAATTAGGGCTTTCGAAATCTTTACTGAGATTCCAGTCTTTCCTTTCTTGTATGGTACTGATATTTCCTTATTTTGTTCTATTTGCCGGTTCTCATTATTTCCTTACTTTATTTGATCTAGTACTTGAACACTGATTCTGTAGTAAGACTTGCCTGATTTTATGCTATTAGGTTCTGTTAATTGTTTGAATCCGACTTAAATTGATTCTACTTCTATTTTCATTCCTTATTTGGGTATGATTGACTTATTACCTTATTTGTGTGCTCTAATTCAGTGCTATTTAAACCCTTTCCCCTCCCCCCTTCAAACAAGACTCGAACTCTCTTATTCTCACTACTAAAAACTTAAGCTCTCTTGCTCTATTGTTCTCATTTCTGTGCTAAGTGTCTCTTGATCTAGCTGGCTGAAAGTCAAGGCCAAAATTATTCTGGAACCCCATTGCTGTGGTATACTTACTTGCTTTCTTACTTAACTGGTATGCCCTAACCTTTGCTCCATTCTCTATGCTTTTCTTGACTAGTCTGTTTCAATTTCTAACATGAATCTTCCCTTTATATGATTATGTGATCTCATCTAGCAGCACTGTTAACTTTGGACTAATTTGTTCTGAATAATATAAACCCATTTCATAGTTTAGCCTAGGGTTTAGTTGTCTCATGCTGGTTGTTAATTTTGTACTTGTTCTGAACTTTGCACATTAGGGATATGTAATCAGTTAGCTTATTGCTTAACTCATATGTCATGCTCGTTTGAATTCAAATATTTCTGCCTAATTGTTTCTGTGATTAAACCATGAATTCTGTATGTTTCCATGGTGTAGTTCTGCCTGCAACTCTATGTTCTTAATCTTGTTTTTCTGAAATCCGACTATCTTTCAAAACCTGGCCCTCCCTCTTTTACATACTCTTAGTCCCTTAGGTTCTCAACCACCCCAGTGTGAGCACTGCTTAGGGTCCTTGAGACTCCTCTGAACTCTGACACACTGGGGGGGCTGGTTTTCCAATCTCTTCATGAACTCTTTCTAAATGTGTGGTTCTGGTGTGAGCATTGCCCGGGGTCCCTGAGGCTCTTGGGAACTTTGACACACTGGAAGACTGGTTCTAATGTGCTGTGTGTGAATCATCGCTATGCTTCAAAGCTGCTATGTGGAAGGCCTGGTTCCCAGGTGTATTTGGGCCTATGAAGGCTCCTATAGTGTAAATGATACTTATGTAATTTATTCGGCTATTCTGGTCTGTAATAACTCTGTAATAACAGATTTGGGGATATTTATTAAAGCTGGGGGGGGGGGGTTTCTTCTTATATCTTTGTTGAAACTGGGTAGAAATCCTGCCTATAGGATTTAATTATGCTGGTTAATTATTTGAGCATTATACTGTGCTTAGAAATCCTGCCTATAGGACTTTCATAATCATGTTGATTCTGTATTTTACATTTGCATATTAGAGATCCTGCTTATAGGATTTTTGTTCAATTTAGTGCATTAGAAATCCAGTTCATAGGATATGTACATGTTTTCAACAAATGTGCATTATTAAGCATGCCTATAGGGTCTTGTTGTTTGAATTAACTGTCCTTCCTGGCAATTTGTTTAATTTCTGCCCGTACACAATTAATGGAAATCATGCCTATAGGATTTAAATCCATTCAAACCTAGAAATCATGCCTATAGGGTTTAAATCAATCCAGCAATAGATATCATGCCTATAGGACTAAAATCAATTTCCAATTTAGAAATTATGCCTGTAAGGTTTAAGTCGATTCAGTAAATAGAAAGCATGCCTATAGGAGATAAAATCTATTATTACGTTTTAAAATCAGTGCTACGCTTAGAAATCATGTCTATAGGTCTGTAACTAATAAGCTCGTAGAAATCATGCCTATAGGATCTTGTTCTGAACTCAATCGTTATTATCAATCACTTAGGTAATGTATCTATAGGACTTAGTAATTCTGGATTTATAATTGTGACATCGCCGCCTGAGGTGCCCTGGTTCAGGCTGAATAAAATCAGTAGGCAAACAAAATAGGTCCTAATGCTCGCCTTAACAAAGTTTTCTCTGCACTCAGTTTTCTCACATAGATATCCTGCCTATAGGATTTCTAAGTTAACGAAATTTGCTGATTCAACTGCGTGCTTTGTTGCCTATGTGTGGAGGTCAATATGAGCCTATACTTGCACTTTATCTGAAAGTCCTATTTGCTTTTGTTTGTCGCCTAGATTTCACATTTTTAAGTAACATAGGTTGGTCTAGAACCATCCCAAATAGAGGTCCTAATACCTCCAGGGCCATAAGCAAGGGATGGGTAGTGCACGCATAGGGTACGGTTTAGAATCAACTAGCGCGCTTAAGTAACAACTTAAAGATAGTAATCGGTTAGTAAGGAGATGATAGCCCGTGCGTAATGCTATGAGTAACACCCTGATTTGAGTACGGTTAGGAATCAACTAGCGCGCTTAAGTAACAACTTAAAGATAGTAATCGGGTTGTAAGGAGATGATAGCCCGTGTGCTAATGCTATGAGTAATACCCCGATTTGAGGGAGTTACAAAATATTGCATGGAATGATCCTATAGGTTAAAAAACTTAGGACCACCCCTATACTCCTGTTAAAATTAAATTGAATATTGTATATGTCCAAATTGTTTTCTTCTCTTTTAAGACTAATTCTTTTAATTTAAGTTCAGTTGGGACCCATCATTGTGGACCTCGAGGGGTGCCTAACACCTTCCCCTCAAGGTAATTTTGAGCCCTTACCCGATCTCTGGTGATGTAAACTGCTTATATGAGTTAATTGCTCTAGGTGTCCTAATGCACCTTAATCCGTTAGGTGGAGAATCTTCCAATTCCTTACCCTCTCAAAAAGGGAGTTGTCCCAGAAATATCGAAACCCGATTTCATGAGAAAAAGGGGGCGCGACAGCATGACGACTCTGCTGGGGATATCTTTAGGCTCTTACCATAACGAACTTATTTGTGAATTAGTTTTTAAGCATGTCTTTATTAATACTTGCATACCCCTCCCCTTCCCACTTTATGTGAATTTATTTACCTATCTTCATTCATTTATGATTTCTCTTCCCTATTTTATCACTTTTACTATGGAAACTGACTTGTCTCCATGTTTTTCTTTCTTAAATGTCTTTACAGTTGTTAAATACCACATTTTATCATTATTCATCATGCAAATACTTGGCAACATGTTATTTTCCTTTGCATAACTCCATGCGCAACCTCATATTCCACTCGTGCATACTAATACCATAGTGGTGCTTGATGAGTGTCCGCGCTCTTCCTAAAATCACCCTTTAAATTTGGAAAGGCTTATTTGTGGTAAAACTAGTCGATCAGCGGTGTAGTCGACGGTTCCGTGCCTTTCCCTCTCAAGCTGTCCGCTTGAGGGTACCAGTCTAGACTTCTATGGAAACCTTACTCTGATAATAAGTGTACATGCATCATGATCAAACCTAGCCGAGGTTAATATGCTGTCCGCATAATAACCCTATAAGGAAGCCTTGTCCAAAGTCCACCGAGATTTCCATAATCCCAACGGACGCAACCACGAAGTCCCCAAGTTCGGCATGGTCCAAAGTATACCACCGATGTTGTTAGATTGGTGGGAAAACCTTTCGCCGAGCGACAAAAATCACGTAAAAAGGGTTCTTGGAAATCTACCTTCCTTATTGGACATCCAACCAAACAACATGCTGATCGAGGCTGCTACTATGTTCTGGGACGGAGAAAGAGATGTATTCCATTTTGGCAATATAGAAATGACTCCTCTTTTGGAGGAAATAGGAGGATTCGCTGGATTACCATGGGATAGTCCCGGTTTACTAGTACCAAAAAACCGCACTACTAGGGGGTTTCTAAAGATGATGGGTCTGAGAACGAATGATGACTTGGAATGCCTGAAGAAGTCCTACATACCCTTCGACTTCCTCTATGAATGATATGGACATAGTAAAATCTTTCATGATGAATTCTCCCTCACTTCCTTGGGTTGGACTCATCGTAGGGTTTTTGTATTCATCGTCTGCTTTCTGGGTATGATAGTGTTTCCAAGCCAAGGGGACAGAATTCACACCATGTTGACCATGGTAACCAAAGCTTTAATGGAGGGAATTGAGGGACAAACCTATGCTATTGTTCCGATGATTGTAGCGGACATATACCAGGCTCTGGATCGTTGCAAGAAAAGGTTTAAACATTTTGAGGGTTGTAACTTGCTACTACAGATTTGGTTGTTAGAACATCTTCAGAGGGGACAATACAGCCAAGAGTTTCCACGGAGACCATGGAACGATCACATAGTTTTCCACCATCCTAAAAGAATGACCTTTATCCCAGATAGATTTGCACAGCCGGAGAATGCTACAGAATGGGCATAGTTTTTCGGCACTTTGACCGAGGATCAGGTTCACTGGATGTTCGAGTGGTTCCCTACCGATGAATTCATCATCAGATCCAGGGATGTTCCGCATTTGGTGTTGATCGGGTTAAGGGGAATACATCCCTATGTTCCTATTAGGGTCATGAGACAAGCTGGAAGAAAACAAGTCATACCACGAGTCTCCAAAATGAGTCATTACAGAGCCAATTTTCAGGGTGACGCCATCCCATACAAATGTGAGGCCCAGCACATGTGGCACTTGAAGATTATCGTGGAAAAAGATACCATCGAGCTAGATCGATATCACGCAGGTCATGTGTATTTCTACCCATCATGGTTGGAAGATAACATAGCAGGAATAGTCGAGCCAGGGGTTGGTCAAGGAAACAGGGTCACAGATGAAGTCGCTGAAGCACAAGTGAAGTATGAGAGGCTGCGTAAGAGAGTCCTTGAATCCGAAGCCAGGCACTTGGAGCAACACAAGTTCGACATGGAGTCAATTAACGAGTGGAAGGAAATAGCTACAAGATCGACAGAAAGGCTGGAGTATTTGGAGCAGGGTCTAATGGAACTGGAAGGGAAGATGAGGAAAAGGGTCGCAGATTGTCAGAATGCAGAAGGCAACGAGGGAGGACACCTAGCAAGGGCATACCTGCTACTGGACATGCACGACCTGGGGAATTTGATTGATGGAGCCAAGAAAGTCAAATATGGGGAAGGTCCCTTCTGGACCAAGTAGATTAGATTTTGTTGTTTTTTCTGAAACGTTTTTGGAATGTACTAAGGCAAATGCCATTAGTAACTCATTTATTTATTTGTCGTTTTTAGGTTCGTCTTATTTATTACATTAATGAAATGAGGCATTTATCGGCATCAAATCTCTCCAAATCTATTTGTCGCTAGGCCTACCTCGGGCACAACGAGGTTCCCCAAGTTAGGACGCGAATTTACGTTCCTGCAATACGTGTCTAAATACTGCAAATGCTTTTCAAAATCCTTACTGACTTGTTTACCCTTTTGCATTTTTCTTTATTTGATTATTCTCATTCCCCAAGGTTGGTTCGCACATACTGGCATCATCAGCATATCATACCAGATCTAGAGGCCCTCCACCACCTCCTCCTCCAAGTAATCCGAAAGGCAAGGGAAAAGCTAAGATGGATGATATGAGTGGTATCCAGAAGGAAAATGCTGATAATACTGAAACTTCAGACGGTCGAAGTACTCCAGCCCAAAATGATTTGGTCCTACAGTTGGAACAGAAAATACTAGAATTGCAAGGGGAACTTGAGCAGGTCCGCAACTTGGCAAACCTCTCCCTCACCCTAAATGTCCCAGACGTTAACCAACAAAATTCTCAAAACCCAGCACCTCCTCAAAACACACCAAACCAACGTCCACAAAATCCTCCCGCACCCCATCAATACGCAACACCTCCCCAAAATCCTAATCCTCCACCAATACCCACTCCTCCTCAGCATCAACATCTTCCTACTTAATACCCACAAACCACTTACCATACTCCACAGAATACCCCACAACCTATCCCCGATCCGCAAAATTCAACTAATGATCACCACTACGCTCTAACCCCCGGCGTTCACCAAAACAATCCTATATACATGGAAACCTTACCTCACTCTACCCAGCCAATCTCATACACTCCAAAATCCGCCGAGAAGGACCTGCTCATTAAGAACATGGCATAGGAACTCAAGAAGCTTACAAGTCGAGTCCAGGGTGTTGAAGGAGGCAAAGGAATTGAAGGTCTAAATTATGAGGATCTATGCATTCAGCCAGACGTGGAACTGCCGGAGGGTTACAAACCTCCTAAGTTTGAGATGTTTGACGGAACGGGTGACCCTAAGGTACATTTGAGGACATACTATGATAAGCTCGTGGGAGTTGGGAATGATGAAAGGATTCGCATGAAGCTGTTCATGAGGAGTCTCATTGGAGATGACCTATCTTGGTACATAAGTCAAAATCCCAAGAAATGGGTCAATTGGGTGAGCATGGCGTTGGACTTCATGGACCGATTCAGGTTTAACACAGAGAATGCACCGGATGTCTTCTACATATAGAATCTCAAAAAGAAACCAACGGAGACTTTCCGCAAATATGCTACTCGATGGAGGTCAGAAGCTGCAAAGGTTAGGCCGGCACTAGAGGAAGAGCAAATGAATAAATTCTTCGTCAGGTCCCAGGATCCACAATACTATGAAAGGCTAATGGTTATCGAAAATCACAAATTCTCTGACATCATCAAACTCGGGGAAAGGATTGAAGAAGGGATCAAGAGTGGGATGGTAACCAATTTTGAGGCGTTGCAGGCTACGAACAAAGCATTACAGTCAGGGGGTTTATCAAAGAAGAAAGAAGTAGGGGCAGTGAAGGTGGCCCAAGGTCCAAAATCTCCACTCACATACCAAACACCTCCACCCACATACCAACCTTCACCTCCCAGATATTCTCAACCCGCTACTGCCTATCACACTTATAACACCTAGCCAGCCTATTATCATTCACCTCCAGCTCGTCAAAACTATCAAAAACCCAGACCTAATTTTTATCGCAGGCACCCAGACAATACACCCCTATTGCAAAACCTATTGACCAACTCTATGAAAGATTGAAGACTGCTGGATATGTTACCCCTATTCCTGCTATTGCCATGGAAAACTCCTCCCAGTGGGTCAACCCAAACAAAACATGTGCATACCATTCCGCCATGAAAGGGCATACTATTGATGAATGCCGCACTCTGAAAGACAAGATTCAAACCCTGATTGATACCAAAGTCATACAAGCAAAGGAAGCCACACCAAATGTCCGCAATAATCCCCTCCCAGATCATAGAGGTGAAGGAGTAAATGTAATAAAAACCGATGAAGAATGGGATCCTAAAAGATCAATTGGGCAGATTCGGGAAGGTGATGACCCTAAACCTGCAGTCACGCTCACACCTATTGTGGTACAGATACAGCCACCAGCCGAAGTTGAAGTAGCCGCATCAGTCCCCTTTGAAATTGAAGTAACCGTACTTGCAACTACACCTACTCCATTTTAAGTAGAATTAGCCACACCCTTCACTGCGACGGTGGCACCCACACCACCTTTCAAGTCCAACGCCATACCCTGGGATTTGTTGCCGAAGCTAGGAGAAAAGGAAAAGCAAAAATGGAAGAGTCTGGTGCTGCACAGGGGATGACCAGAACTGAAAGGATCTATACACCCGAGAATTTGGGAGGAACAATCAAGGAAGCTGCTACCAAACAACCCGTTATTGAAACTGGTCTAGATGATCTCTGGAGGAAAGTATAGGCAAGAGAATACTCTGTCATTGATCATCTGAACAAGACTCCGGCCAAGATATCCATCCTGTCGCTGCTACAAAATTTTGAGGCGCATAGAAATGCTCTGATGAAGGTGTTGAATGAAGCTTATGTGCCTAA
Source organism: Nicotiana attenuata (assembly GCF_001879085.1). Lineage (NCBI taxonomy): Eukaryota > Viridiplantae > Streptophyta > Magnoliopsida > Solanales > Solanaceae > Nicotiana > Nicotiana attenuata. The sequence continues at coordinate 226,474 of NW_017671376.1, read as the reverse complement.
CAACATCACCAGTGGAGAGATGACCAACATGGTAGGTCAAGTACTAGAGAGCCACAAGATCACCTTTCACGAAGATGAACTACCACCTGAAGGATTAAGTCACAACAGGGTGCTGCACATCACAGTACAGTTTGAGGACAGATTCATCGCTAGAGTCTTAATAGATGGGGGTTCAAGCCTCAACATTTGTCCATTGATTACTCTGAAAAGGCTGGGTAAAGATTTTCGTGAGATACGAGCAGGGAGTATGAATGGGAACGCATTTGATGGGTCTCAAATGGCCACAATTGGGGGAAATTAACCTTTGTTTGCAGATGGGCCCGACTTGGTTTGATGTTGAGTTCCAAATATTGGACAAATCTGCTGCGTACAATCTTTTACTGGGACGACCTTGGATACACGCCGCTGGAGCTGTGGCTTCCACGCTACACCAGGCCGTGAAATTCGAATGGAACCATCAGGAGGTAGTCATTCATGGAGATGGAAGTAATCCCATTTATACTAGTCAAACTGTCCTAGTTGTCGAGAATAGAAGAAAGTTGGGTGGAGAAGTTATCACCACATCCTCGTACAGTTACGCCAACTCTTTCTATTTACCACCTCATCGTTTTATATTTCGTATGACCGTACCAGACCCATACTTGGCCGTTTCCCGAACCCTAGAATCTTCAGGGCATCACTAAGCCAATACAACCGAAGCGTCACGGCACTACCTTTGGACTTGGGTATCAGTATACCTGGCAGGAGTATGATGATTGGTCGCCACCATGGCGTGGTCCCTATTACCCTCTCGAGCAGCCAGTGCTGTATTTGAGTCAGACCTTTCACCAAGCCAATACAATATGAGGATCCGCAGAGGAGGAAACTTTGGCTAGGCTGAGGAACCTATTTCTAGAAGATGAGGATATGGATTGCAATGTGATAGTTGAGGAGGAGGAGGAAGAAGGCCTTACCATCCAGACAGTGGAGAGGGGAGCATTTCTCAAGAACTGGACCGCCAGGCCATCAAGGGCCCGACGAGTCCCGGGGTAGCATGGCTACTAATGTTATTTGAAAAAAAAAACAAGTCTTTTTTAGCATTTAGTTTTTGAGATATCTTCCTTTTAGTATTTTGTTTTGGAAAGCATTATTTTGAAGTCATTCAGACGATATTTCATTTAACATTTCAGCATTTATCAAATAATTTGATGTTTTATTATCGTTATCTTTCATATCTTTCTTCTACAACATTACTATTTCTTACCTTGATGAACCAACGACAGTGACATGTAATGAGACAACGCGACATAAGGATAGTGACTAGGAAGAAGCGGATGAAATACCTGAGGAAGTTATCAGAGAAGTCGAGAATTTTGAGAACAAACCTAAGTCCAACCTAGAAGAAACCGAGGCCATCAATTTGGGAGATTCCGAAACCATCAAAGAAACTCGCATAAGCATTCACCTGTCACCATCAGAGAAGAAAGAATACACTCGTTTCCTGAAAGAATATGAGGATATTTTTGCATGGTCATATGACGACATGACCTGATTGAGCACATCCATAGTGGCTCATAAGTTGCCTACCAATCCAATGTGTCCGCCGGTGAAGCAGAAACTAAGAAAATTCAAACCAGACATGAACCCAAAAATCAAGGAAGAAGTTACTAAGCAGATCAAAGCCAAAGTCCTCAGGGTAGTTGAGTACCCAACCTGGTTAGCCAACATCGTACCAGTTCCGAAGAAAGATGGGAAAGTCAGGGTGTGTGTTGACTATCGAGATTTAAATAGAGCAAGTCCCAAGGACGATTTCCCACTGCCAAACATACACATTCTGATTGACAATTGGGCCAAGCATGAACTCCAATCCTTCGTAGATTGCTTCGCGGGTTATCATCAGATTTGGATGGATGAAGAAGACGCAGAGAAAACAGCTTTCATTACACCATGGGGGGTGTACTGCTATAAAATGATGTCGTTCGATCTAAAGAATGCTGGGGCCACCTATATGAGAGCCATGACAATCATCTTCCATGATATGATACACAAGGAAATAGAGGTATATGTCGATGATGTCATCATCAAATCCAAGAAAGCCACAGATCACATAGTAGACTTGAGGAAGTTCTTTGACAGGCTACGGAGGTACAATTTAAAACTGAACCCTACAAAATGTGCATTCGGGGTTCCTGCTGGAGAATTGTTAGGATTCATCGTCAGCCTCCAAGAAATCGAGTTGGACCCGTCAAAAGTTAAAGCCATCCAAGAGTTACCACCACCAAAGAGCAAGAAGGACGTGATGAGCTTCCTGGGACACCTCAATTACATTAGCCGCTTCATAGCACAATCAACAGCAATATGTGAACCCATCTTCAAAATGTTGAGGAAGGACGCCGAAACCAGTTGGACTGAAGATTGTCAAAGGTCTTTTGACAAAATCAAGGAATACCTGTCTACGCCACCAGTCCTAGTCCCACCAGAACCAAGGAGACCTTTGCTACTCTATCTGTCCGTACTAGATAGGGCTTTCGGCTGTGTTTTGGAACAACATGACGAGACAGGAAGAAAGGAGCAAGCCATATATTACTTGAGTAAAAAGTTCACACCTTATGAAGCACGGTACTCTCTCTTAGAACGCACTTGCTGTGCTTTGACATAGACAGCTTGGAAATTGAGGCATTACTTCTGTGCATATACCACATACCTCATATCAAGGATGGATCCTCTGAAGTATATCTTTCAGAAGCCTATGCCCACCGGGAAGTTAGCCAAATGGCAAATATTACTGAGCGAGTTCGATATCATCTATGTAACTCAGAAGGAAGTCAAAGGACAAGCGTTGGCAAACCATCTTGCTGAAAATCCTGTAGGAGGATAATACGAACCACTAAAGACGTATTTTCCTGACAAAGTGTCACACCTCCTTTTTTCGAGGGGGATAGAGAGTTTTTCCAATTAAAGTGACATAATCGAAATGAGATTATTTATTTTATTCAGAGTCGCCACTTGGGATTATTTATGGTGTCCCAAGTCACCATTTTATTTTAAATCCCAAATCAAGGAAATTGACTCTTATTTATGGTCTGCGAACATAGAAGACCGGGTAAGGAATTCTGTTAACCCGGGAGAAGGTGTTAGGCATTCTCGGGTTCCGTGGTTTTAGCACGGTCGCTTTAATCATATACCTGGCTTATTAAATTGTTTAATTATATACTTTAGAACCTATGTGCGCTTTTCATTTTACCGCTTTTAATTAAGAAATTAACCTAAAACGAGTCACGCGTACGTGTAATCATTTCGTTTGGCACGTCAAGAATCATGGCACGCGTACGTGTCCACAATTAATCATGCTTTATTATTATAAAGAAAGTTTGGCCGAAGTTGCGCGAACGCATACCTCGATTTATTTTTAGAATCATAATTATGTCACGCGAACGTGTACACAATCACGATGATAGATTAAGTCGCGCCTAAAGCAAGCTACGAATATTCATTTTAGAAACCATAATCATGTCACACGAACGTGTACATAATCACGATAATAAATTCAAAACGCGCCTAAAGGTTTGCCTACCCAGGTGTGGTCGGCCTAACATGCTCCTAACGGTCCGGGCAATTAAGAGAGCAATAAAATATTTCAATTCACTTTTACCTTCAGTCCAACCATACGACCAAATACTTGTGGTCACTAAGATTTTAATCAAACCTGCATCAAACATTTATATCTTAATGAAGCAACAAATCAGGGAAACCAAACTCATTTTTAAGTTGTGAAAATGTATCCAAGAAGATTACACCAAACCATATACAAACAACAATCGATCAACAAAAACAGAGCATAGATTGATTAGGCTATCAAAACAAAAGCATGGCATTAGCAAAATGGCAAAAGAGAGGAAGAAATTGACCTCACTGATGAAATATTTCAAAGCCCGATTAATGAAAGAACTCCCAACAATGAATCATCAACAAATCTTTGAAAAAGAAATTGGACACGTGACCGGAAACTTTGATCCGACAAGGACTCAAACCGGAATCACAAACTCGACGGACAAAACCAAAGAGATTCGGACCTAGTGCAGGGAATTACTCTTCAGTAACCTCAATTCCATGCAAAGTCAAGGCCTTAAGGCAGTCCGGCAGCGGCGATGCAAAATGACAGTCGCTGGAATTCTGTGCATGCTCATTGTCTAATGTTTTTTGCTTAAAATTCTAGTAAAGAATCTATAAAAACCAGTGAAGTATGTTGATTATTCAATGGGTAAAGAGATAGGATTAGGAGAGGGGGAGTATGGCTATTAGCCTTTGGAGATCTGGTGGCCGCTGCTTGTTTTCCGGCGATGGCTGCTTCTTGTGTTTGAGAGGGTGGAGTGGCTGAAGGTGATGAAAGGGTGGTCGCCGGTTTCCAGCCACTCGCCGGTGAGTCAGTAGCGGAACGAGAGGGGTGAGGCGGCGGGGATCTGGTTCTCCTGTCGTTGAAGAGATGAGGAGGTTTGGTGAGTGGTTGTTCCGGCGGCGGCTAGTTCTCAAGCACAGGAGTGTGGCGTTAGGTTACTACTCTCTAGGGTTCCAGGTGAAGAAGAAAGGGTCCTTAGTGGCTGTTGTTGTTCGGCGCTGCTGTCTGCGCTTAGGGTGTTCAAGTGTGTCCTTGGGATGGAGGAGATGGGGTTCTGCCGTTTCTTTTTGCGGCGGGAGTCGGATCCCTAATTCTCTAGGGTTCTCTCTTGTATATGAGAGATTGGGGTGGGGAACGACTGGGTAGGGATCTTAGGTTAGAAGAAGGTCCGCTCTTTTTCTAAGGAAATTAGAATTTTTTTAGTGGGTTTAAAGGGTATTGGGCTTTAAATTAAGAAATTGGGTTGAGTCCATGTCTTGTTGGGTCTTAAATTTGGGCTAAGAAGACTAAAAAATATGAAAATATAAAACTTACTCTTAATTAATTAAATACACTACTAAAATAAAACTAGATATTATATGTGAAACTATTTTTGTATTTTCAAATGTTATAATAAAGTAAAAAGTAGGAAAAAATAGGCTAAAGTCACGGTAAAATTAAAATACTATAAATATACTAATTGACTTTAAATTAAAGATGAAAATATTTTTGTAATTTTTTATTTTTTGTGTAAAAATAAAGTAAATGAGTCAAAACTAGTTAGAATAGCGATATTAGACCTAAGCTAAATATTTAAACGCTAAAATGTGTAAAATCTCGGGGAGGGTCAAAAATTACATGTCTACAGTTGCCCCTCTTTGACTGGAAACACGAAGAGTTTTCAGACAAAGAACGACGAGACAGGTTTTTTAACCCGACCCTCATTTAGAGAGACCAGAAACTAAAAAGAGAGGAGAATGTGACCGTGCCCTGGTATCTGAGCTGCCTACATATCCTTGGCTATAAAGGAATCAGGCCACGTGTAGTTCAGAATTAGGAAGAATGATGGAGTATACCGAGGTGGAGAGCCGATTGAGGTGCCGTCGAGGTTCCGGTCCGCGGTTGCTGCCATTACATCAAAATAAAAGGAAAAATTACAGCAAAAATAAAAGAAAAACGCAAGATCCTATCTACTTCTTGTCTTGAATCTTCTTTGAATCTCCACTTTCTCCTTCAACATGAAATTGAAAATTCAACCCGTTCTTCAGGTGAGCATCCTGCTGACTTGAATTTGAAGAAAATCGGAAGTTGACCCTGTTTTAGGCGGGCATCCTGCTGCTTGCACTTGAAATAAACTTGAACTTGGAGTAGACTTGAGCTTGCAAACCTTGTCCTTCGGGCGGCTCCTGCTACTTCCGATTTGACTTAAAGACCGGAGGTTGACCCTATTCTTCAGGTGGGTTCCTGCTGCTTCTTACTTAAACTTGAAACTGAAAATTGACCCTGTTCTTCAGGCGGGATTTTCCTGATGCTTCTTGAACTTGGAAATTGAAAGTTGACCCTGTTCTTTAGGTGGGCTCATGGTGCCTCTCTGACTTGAAATTGTAAACTGAAAGTTGACCCTGTTCTTCAGGCGGGATTATCTTGATGCCTCTTGAACTTGAAATTGAAACCCGAACACTGACCCTGTTCTTCAGGTGGGCTCCTGCTGCCTCTCTGATTTGAAATTGTAAACTGAAAGTTGACCCTATTATTCAGGCAGGATTCTCCTGATTGATTCTCTAACTTGAAAATTAGTAAAGTTGTACCCTATTCTTCAGGCAGGCTCCTGCTGTCTTTGACTTGAATCTTGAAAACTGAAAGTTGACCCTGTTCTTCAGGTGGGATTCTCCTGATGCCTCTTGAACTTGAAATTGAAACCTGAACACTGACCATGTTCTTCAGGTGGGCTCCTGAAGCCTCTCTGACTTGAACTTGTAAATCGAAAGTTGACCCTGTTCTTCAGGCGGGATTCTCCTGATGCTTCTCTAACTTGCACTTGAAACCGATTTGTGAAATATTGACCCTCGTTCTCCAGGTGGGATCCTCCTGCTTGATCACGAACGAAATTGAAAGTTGACCCCATTCTTCAGGCGGGCTCCTGGTATTTCTCTGATTTGAACCTGAAACCAATTTCTGAAACATTGCCCCTCGTTCTCCAGATGGGTGCCTGCAATCAAAAACAACAAAATAAACAAAATTTTCTGCCCCAATTTATACTAGGAAGATTTGTGAGTTGTTAGCAGTACTATAAATCAACTATGCTATTGATGAAGATACAATGATTAGAGTAAAATTAAAGACTCGACTAGGATGTGCATCTCCTGTGAGATTGAGCTTAAGGAAAATTGTGAACTGAGCTTAACTAAACTAAGAATTGACCCTATTCTCCAGGCGGGACCCCTGAACTCAAGGAAAACAAAAGATTAACAACTTAAGGAAACTAAAAACTGACCCTATTCTCCAGGCGGGATCCCTGAACTCAAGAAAAACTAGAGATTAACGACTTAAGGAAACTAAAACTGACCCTATTTTTCAGGCGGGACCCTTGAACTAAAGAAAAACTAAAACTAACAACATAAGGGAACTAAAAACTGACCCTATTCTCCAGGCGGGACCCCTGAACTAAAGGAAAACTGAAGATTAACAATTTAAGAAAACTAGAATTGACCCTATTTTCCAGGCATGACCCCTAAACTTAAGGAAAGTTAAAAACTCTTTTGACTAGGGAGAATGCTTAGGAGGTACGGTTCTTCTCAACTAGGGACAATGCCTAGGAGGTAATGGTCATCTCAACTAGGGGAATATGTAGGAGGTGAAAACCTTCTAAACTAGGGGAATGCCTAGCAAGTAAAAACCTTCTCCAACAGCCTTTGTGCTACAAAATTTAGGCGCGACACTTTTAAAATTCAAGCTTCCAAGCTTTGATTTGGACATAGTCTTCGTCCTTGTTTCAAACAGAGAAAACTTGTGAGTTTAAACATGGTGGTTGGTTTGTGGCCTTGACTTTGAGGGCGATTGCTCCTTCGCTTGCCATGATAACTTTGATTTCAAATTGAAAGACCTTGCTTGTTTATTGACTAACCACTTTCTCTGCCACCCTTATCACAAAAAATACCTCTGATCCGTTCAAACCCAATACCCTCTATCTGTTGCATTGTGCTCATGAATTGACATATACCGAACCTTTGTATTTCACATGAATCTCAAAGCACGTCAATTGTCACCAACACAGTGCGCATACTACTCTTTCCTGATTTAAGCCACTTTGATGTGCTAGCCAGACTCCGCTTTGTGCAATTGGAAAGCTGGTAGAAGATTCTGAAGTCATTTCTTACTTGCTCTGACAAAACAGACTCAAGGGGACTTAAACAAAGCAAGAAGAACAGAGTTAAGGGGACAACGGAAAGAAATGACATCTAACAAGAAAATCACCAAGTAGAAACCTATCAGATGTGGATACCAACTCTAATGACCACGACATGCATCTTGGATTAAGTGGCCTAATTTGTCAAGCAAGTCTAATGTTCAACTCTTGTTGTATCTCTAAGCCGTGAAATTGGGCTTCAATGCTCCGATTATTCCTATCTAATTCACGGTCCTTATTCGACTTGTAGTGCCCGAAGGGTTTTCACCATTAAGCCTCTCTCATTTTTTCTTTCTCTCAACTACCCGTCACCTTATGGTGCCTGTGAAGGTTTTCACCAATAAGACTATCTCATTGTTTCTTTTCTTCTTATTTACTCTGATTCTGCAGATGGCAAGGCATTAACCACGATAGAAGTATCATATGCTCCTGGCATGTCTGACTCGGCACTCTCAAAGATTATCTGGGAGGTCTTTTGGACTATAATGTGGCTTTTGGACAGGGTTAGAAAGAAGGGATATAATAAAGACTCAAAATAACCAAGACAACATGGTTAATTTATCTACAACTTTTGGAATTCATTATAAAAACTTTGCCCCAGTTTCTAAAATAAGGGAATTTGATTCTTTTTTTTGAGATGGAATTTATAAGAAAGACTGCCCCACTCTCGACTTCGTGGGATTATGAAATATTTTGTTTGGTGCGACCGATCCTTAAGGCTGCCTACATATCTTGTGGTGACAAGAATCAGGTTAAACGTAATTCAAAAAGATACTCTTTTTTTGTTGCTATATTTTTTCCTTTTTTCTTTTTCTTTTTTTTCTTCTTTCTCTCTCTTTTTTCTTTTTTCTTTTGTAATGAACTTTCTAAAACAAATCTATGGGGACATGATTTTTGGTTGTGACTGTAACTTGATTCCAAAATAGGGGAGGTCAAAGAAATCAACACAGGCTCAAAGGGTATCAAAGGATATAAAGTTTTTGGGTAGATGAAAGAGGGCCTCCCAATCTCTGAAAATGCCAAGTACAACACATTAAGGATGAAGATTGAAGATCATGATAGCATTTCCTTGCAGCTTCGGCATTGATATCACTGATATGCCCTCCACTTTTCTTTAGTGCCTTGTCACGTACAAAACTCTTGTTGGGTGATTCCTTCTTCACAAAGGATACCCTCTATCAATTCGGAGCAAACTTTCTTGAATTTATCTTGTAAATTGAGGTGCACTTGAACTCAAAATTGCTCGCTTCAAATAGTCTGGGATGCACTCTCTTGTAACAAATTCTTGTCATCCTATTAACTTCCCAAACTATCTGCCCCAGTTTCACACAATTCAGGCTTTAAATGATCTCAAAATGTCCAGATCTTTACTTATTTCTCTCAAATGTCCCTGTCATCTTCAAAACTTGTTTCATTGTTTCATGATTAGACTAACTTTCAAGACCAGGTTGAGAATTCCGTACGCAAGTCATGTCACTAGAGTCGGCATGAAAAGAACTATAAAAGAAAAAGAGAATTAAACAAATATGGACTAGAAATAATAGAAAATAGGAGATTGCATTAAACAGACGGTGAAAGGGTTCGAACAACAGGACAAACAAACTAAAATCGGTTTACAACCCTTGAACAATCCTAGATAACACTAAACGAGTTACTACGACTGAACGAACTAGGCAAAATAAAAGGATAGAAGGGTTTGAGTCACAAGACAATATTCGGGTTACAACCCTGAAATAAACCGAACAACAGAAATGACAACAAAATAAACCACCAAGACTCCTCCCTGTCTAGCGAAGAAAGGAGCATCTTTCCAATCACGAAGCTCAACATCTTAGCCACTGAGTTCCGCATCAACAGTACTAGAACCTTCACAAGTCTCCATCACATTGACCTTAGCAAATTGCTTTTGGGTCCCTTTTGCCAGCTCGTTCTAAAGATCAATTTCCGGAACCGAGACTGATAGCGCTGAAAGCTTTGCGGCAAGTGGCCCTCCGAGGATCTTAGAAGAGTTCTCATATTCCTTTCCAACACAAATCATACCCACCATATGCGTCTCATTATGAACAGGCAATGGACTTTGGCTAGTGTCTACTGCATCTGGATTTTGCACGACAATGTCACCTGCATCAATAAGCTTCTGAACTGCTCTTTTCAGAAGCCAACCCTTTGTTATGCTGTGACCCGGGGCATTAGAGCAATATGCGCACCTTTGAGAATAATCAAAATTCTTTGGAAGAGGGTTCGGTATTTTTATTTGAATCGGCTTCAACATGTCCAATTGCCTCAACCTTTGGAACAAACTAGCATATGATTCTCCAATAGGAGTGAAAGTCTTTTCTTTTTCCTATTGCCTTTTCATTTTGTACTCTGCCCTCAGTTGGAACCTTTTGTGGGTAGGTGGTTTATATGCTTGAGGAGGCGGGTAAGACATTTGCGGAAGTGGTGCAGGCCATCGCGGGTTCTGTGGATGTGGAGCATATGGTGGTGCATTGTGGATGGAGTACAGGGAAGGTGAGGTATGACTTTGGGGATTTTGTGGAGAGAAGTAGCATTGGGGAGGATTATCTGGAGCACAGGGATATCCACGGGGTCGATATTGAGGCTGAAAGCGTTGAGCAGGAATGCCCACTGGATCCTGTCGTTGGCGGGGCTCAACAACATCTTTTCTATTTCTCTTTCAACCACCCAAACTTACCCAGATGTTCTGAATGTCTTCTGTAGTATCTTTCAATGTGGAACAACTCATGATTTTGCCTGACTTGATTCCTTCCTCTACCATCTCTCCCATTTTTACCACATCATTGAAAGGTTTACCCAAGGTCGGGATCAAATGACTGAAGTAGGTGGGCCCCTGGGCTTGTAGGAAAAGCTCAACCATTTCTTCTTCACCAATTGGGGGGCTGACCCGAGCAGCTTGTTCCCTCCATCTAAGCCCAAACTCCCTAAAACTTTCCTCGGGTTTCTTTTCCATCTTATACAGGGAGGAGGGGTCTGGGATAATGTCTAGATTGTACTGAAAGTGGCAAACAAAATCTTGAGCCATGTCATCTCATGCATGCCACTTCTTGACATCTTGACGAGTATACCATTCCAAGGTTGCCCCAGTCAAGCTCTAACTGAAATACGCCATCAACAAATCATCTTTCCCGCCAACACTTCTCATTTTACTACAGTAACCCCTCAGATGGGCTACTGGATCTCCACGCCCATCATACAAGTTAAACTTTGGCATTTTAAACCCCGCGGGCAGATGAACATCAAGGAACATACACAAGTCATTGTAAGACATGTTAATCTGATTTCCCATCCCTTGCATGCTCCTTAAGGATTGTTCTATACCTTTCAGCTTCCTGGATATCTCATCTCGCCCTTCTTTTCCTGTGAACTTTTCATTGTCAACATGAGGCTCATTCCGAGGGCTATGATTGTATGAGTCAAGGACCTTGTGGGCAACCGCTGAGGGGTCATATTGGGCATCATGAGTTTTAAGTGGGTGTTCATTGTTGGATCTATGAAGGGGAGATTGTTGAGATATTGTGATCGAGGGGATACTGGATATGACAGGAGGGCAATTTTTGGGAAAGGTAGTTGGAGGACAAGTGATGGAGCTACTAGGGTGGTTAGGAAAGCTGTGATAAGCGGGAGAATCTGGAGAGTATGGGGGATCATCTGGCACTATGATCGGAGTTTCGGTAAGGGTAGCATCTAGGAAGCTAGGTGGTAGCGGGGATGGTGCCTTCCCAGTCATCCAAGCCCGATACATGTCCGCCATGTGTTGTCTTAACATCCTTACCTTTTTAAACAACCCGGTGTCCTGTTCAATCAATTGCTTTCGGGCACCAGTATCAACCAACTCAATTTCGTGGTCGCTGCCATTGCCTTTCAACTTTATGTTGTAGGGAAGAGTTAACAGTTTAAGAACCACAAACCAACTACCCTTCTGCTATAATGATGATAACAAAGAGGAACAAAATGAAGTCATCATGTTAGCGTTAGGGCATTTAACACAAGATTATCTCACATTATGTGCAATGCACCTAGTCACAGTTATCGGTTCTAAAATGACTTCGAGGGTACGAAGGTCATATGGCATCATCCCAATTTCACTCTTCTTGCCTCTTTTCCTCTTCATTTTTTCTCTTTAACACTCCTTGGTTTTCTAATTTTCTTTCCTCCCTCTTTTCTTTTTGCTTATCGCTCTTTTCTTTCCTCTCATTTCTCACGTCCCACAACCTCATTCTCTTTTTTTTCTTTTTTTTTTTTGCTTTTTTTTTTTAATGATGATTCGATCGAACCCTATGTAGGTTGCATACGTATCATGTCCCTCATGAATCAGATCAAGCGTAGTTTTGGAAATGTAATAAACTAAAAATAAAATCTTTTGGATTTTCATTTATAAATTTTTTGGTTTTCAAATACATCATAGGAAGTACGATAATGAGAGACTCGACAAACTCAACTATACTACGACAAACTCTGACACCAACTAAAAGAATCGGTACTACTGGACATGACTTTAAAGAACAAGACAACATAAAAAAACAAACTCAAAACATAAAAAGTCTCCTTAAGCCAGCTCCTGAATGCAGTGATCCTGACTGGATGGTCCTAGGGTGTCTGTCATGCTCAAGCTCTGGTAAGTAGATCCACACTTGTATGAGAAAAATAAGACCAAATAGAGTTGAAGACTTAGAATACTATGTGAGACAATAACACTCCCTATTGGGCACATGCAAGACATGATTGTGGCTATTTTTTTTAAATTAACCTACGTGGCTTATTAGCGCAAACTCATCAAAGGCGACCTCATAGACATGGAAATACCTCACTAAAGCTTATGTGGATTCAAACTCCCAATAATCATGGCCCAAAATTAATTTGAAAAAATGACCCATTTTGCAAGAATGGCCGATGTGGCCAGAAGTGGCTAAAGATGCAAACTCAAAAAAGGAAGGACCTTAAAGTAATATGACACCTAGTTGTGGACTCAAGATTCTAAGACATGGGTCATTGAACCACTTTTGCACAAATGACCCCATTTTTGCAAGAATGGCCGATGTGGCCAAAAGTGGCTAGACATGCAAGATTTGGCTAAGACCCCGCGAAGCCAAGAACCTAAGACTCACTAGGAAGAACGGACTCTATGTGGGCTGCTTACGTATTCTGCCCCAAAAGACGAGAATCAGATATGCGTAGTTAGGGAAGATTGGATACGGAAAAAAATTAAAAGAAAACAATTGATTTGGAGAAAAAATATTTTTGTCTTTTCTGAAGAAATGATGGAAAATGTAAAATCATTTTGTATTTTTTTATTTTTGTTTTTCTTTTATTTTTTGGGTCCTTTTCTTTTAAAAAAAATTGTGAAAGAAAAACATAAATGCATCCTATGTGCTACTTGCTTCATTTTCACACTTCACCCTCTTTTCTTTCTCATTTACCCTCAACCATCATTGGTCTACCAAATGACCTTTTTACCCTTGAAATGCAACATGTAGCACATAGGATGCATCATGATGGTCTTTTATTTTGGGGTACACCTGTACTAGACGGACCCAACCCCTGTGTTGAGTCCCCAAAGTCAAATGCACATGATGCAAACAAACGGGCCTACTAGGGATTCGGCATGAGGTTATGTTATTCTAGGTTTAAACTTGGGTTTGTGTTCTAGACCTCTCTTACCCGAGCAGACAGCTCGAGCCGAGGTGGGGGCAACGTACCGGGAGCACGAAAGTCTACCCGGCCTAGTTACTGACCCAGACTCGTTCTATTTGGTATGACTTCTAACAGAAAAGTGGGCCACACGTACGTGTGCACAATTTTTTTAGTAGACTCAGAAGGGAGGCGTAAGAAGACATTTTAATATAGTTCAAATAATATCAAAGCAGTAAATAAGCGACAATTAGCATATTAGTTCCACAAAATACAGTAATATCAATAATAAATAAAGCCAAGTAAAAATCACATTAACAAGCTCGAATTCTTGAACCCTAAACTAGAGATTCTGGGTTCTTTTCCCCAGCAGAGTCGCCAGAGCTGTCACACCTCCATTTTCCCGAGGGGGATAGAGAGTTTTTCCAATTAAAGTGACATAATCGAAATGAGATTATTTATTTTATTCAGAGTCGCCACTTGGGATAATTATGGTGTCCCAAGTCACCGATTTATTTTAAATCCCAAATCAAGGAAATTGACTCTTATTTATGGTGTGCGAACACAGAAGACCGGGTAAGGAATTCTGTTAACCCGGGAGAAGGTGTTAGGCATTCCTGGGTTCCGTGGTTTTAGCACGATAATCATATACCTAGCTTATTAAATTGTTTAATTATGTACTTTAGAACCTATGTGCGCCTTTTGTTTTACCGCTTTTAATAAAGAAATTAACCTGAAACGAGTCACGCGTACGTGTACTCATTTCATTTGGCGCGTCAAGAATCATGGCACGCGTACGTGTCCATAATTAATAATTCTTTATTATTATTAAGAAAGTTTGACCGAAGTTGCGTGAACGCATACCTCGGTTTATTTTTAGAATCATATTTATGTCACCCGAACGTGTACACAATCACGATTATAGATTAAGTCGCGCCTAAAGCAAGCTACGAATATTCATTTTAGAAACCGTAATCATGTCACGCGAACGTGTACATAATCACGATAATATATTCAAAACGCGCCTAAAGGTTCGCCTACCCGGGTGTGGTCGGCCTAACATGCTCCTAATGGTCCGGGCAATTAAGAGAGCAATAAAATATTTCAATTCACTTTTAACCTTCAGTCCAACCATACGGCCAAATACTTGTGGTCACTAAGATTTTAATCAAACTGACATCAAACATTTATATCTTAACAAAGCAATTTAGGGAAACCAAACTCATTTTAAGTTGTGAAAATGTATCCAAGAAGATTACACCAAACCTTATACAAACAACAATCGATCTACCAAAACAGAGCATAGATTGATTAGGCTATCAAAACAAAAGCATGACATTAAGAAAAATGGAAAAAGAGAGGAAGAAATGGACCTCACTGATGAAATATTTCAATGCCCGATTAATGAAAGAAATCCCAACAATGAATCATCAACAAATCTTTGAACAAGAAATTGGACACGTGACCGGAAACTTTGATCGAACAAGGACTCAAACCGGAATCACAAACTCGACGGACAAAACCAAAGAGATTCGGACCTAGTGCAGGGAATTACTCTTCAGTAACCTCAATCCCATGCAAAGTCAAGACCTTAAGGCAGTCCGGCAGCGGCGATGCAAAATGACAGTCGATGGAATTCTGTGCATGCTCATTGTCTAATGTTTTTTGCTTAAAATTCTTGTAAAGAATCTATGAAAACCAGTGAAGTATGCTGATTATTCAATGGGTAAAGAGATAGGATTAGGAGAGGGGGAGTACGGCTATTAGCTTTTGGAGATCTGGTGGCCACTGCTTGTTTTCTGACGATAGCTGCTTCTTGTGTTTGAGAGGGTGGAGTGGCTGAAGGTGATGAAGGGGTGGTCGTCGGTTTCCAACCACTCGGCGGTGAGGCAGTAGCGGAACGAGAGGGGTGAGGCGGTGGGGATCTGGTTCTCCCGTCGATGAAGAGATGAGGAGGTTTGGTGGGTGGTTGTTCCGGCGGCGGCTAGTTCTCAGGCGAAGGAGTGTGGCATTAGGTTGCTGCTCTATAGGGTTCCAGGTGAAGTAGAAAGGGTCCTTAGAAGCTGTTGTTTTTTGGCGCTGCTGTCTGCACTTAGGGTGTTCAAGTGTGTCCTTGGGATGGAGGAGATGGGGTTCTGCCGTTTCTTTTTGCGGCTGGAGTCGGATCCCTAATTCTCTAGGGTTCTCTCTTGTATCTGAGAGATTGGGGTGGGGAACGGCTGGGTAGGGATCTTAGGTTAGAAGAAGGTCCGCTCTTTTCTAAGGAAATTAGGCCTTTTTAGTTGGTTTAAAGGGTATTGGGCTTTAAATTAAGAAATTGGATTGGATCCATGTCTTGTTGGGTCTTAATTTTGGTCTAAGAAGACTAAAAAATATAAAAATATAAAACTTACTCTTAATTAATTAAAATACACTACTAAAATAAAACTAGATATTAAAAGTGAAACTATTTTTGTATTTTCAAATGTTATAATAAAGTAAAAAGTAGGAAAAAATAGGCTAAAGTCACGGTAAAATTAAAATACTATAAATATACTAATTGAGCTTAAACTAAAGATGAAAATATTTTTGTAATTTTTTATTTTTTGTGATAAAAATAAAGTAAAAGAGTCAAAACTAGTTAGAATAGAGATATTAGACCTAAACTAAATATTTAAACGCTAAAATGTGTAAAATCTCGGGGAGAGTCAAAAATTACATGTCTACACAAAGAAGTGTCATTCGTAGGAGAGGACATTGCTGAAGCCTATGACGGTTGGAGAATGTTTTCGACGGAGCTGCGAACTTCAAAGGAGTGGGTATTAGAGCAGTTTTGGTGTCAGAGATAGGTCAACACTATCTGGTATCTGCAAAGCTTAGGTTTCCATGCACTAACAACATGGTAGAATATGAGGCTTGCATCATGGGGCTTAATTTGGCCATCGACATGAATATACAAGAGTTGCTGGTGATTGGTGATTCGGATCTTCTGGTACATCAGGTTCATGGAGAATGGGCTACGAAAAATACCAAGATACTACCATACCTGTATCGTGTGCAAGAACTGATGAAGAGGTTCACGAAGATAGAATTCAAACATGTTCCTAGAATTCAGAATGAATTTGCAGATGCACTGGCCACCTTGTCATCAATGATACAACATCCGACAAGAATTTCATCGATCCCATTCCGGTGAGGAACCGTAATTAGCCCGCATACTGTGCCCATGTTGAAGAAAAAATGGATGGAAAACCTTGGTTCCACGACATCAAAGAGTACTTGACGAAAGGAGAATACCCGGAGCATGCAAACCATACTCAGAAACGCACACTTCGGAGGTTGTCCAATCAATTCTTCCAAAGCGAAGGAACCCTGTATAGAAGAACTCCTGATCTAGGACTATTAAGGTGTGTTGACGCCAAAGAGGCCTCCAAATTGCTCGAGAAAGTTCATGCCGGAACCTGCGGACCACATATGAACGGTTTTGTTCTAGCCAAGAAGATACTCAGAGCTGGATATTTTTGGATGACTATGGAAACAGATTGCATCCGGTACGTCCAGAAATGCCACCAATGCCACCAGATACATGCAGACATGATAAGGGTACCACCAAATGAGTTCAATGCAACAAGTGCACCTTGGCCTTTATCCGCTTGGGGAATGGATGTCATCGGTCCGATTGAGCCCACTGCTTCAAACGGGCACAGGTTCATTTTAGTGGCCATCGATTACTTCAAAAAATGGGTAGAGGCTGCATCTTACAAAGCTGTAACCAAGAAAGTCATCGGAGATTTTGTCAGGGATCGTATTGTTTGTCGCTTCGGGGTCCCCAAATCCATCATCACTGATAATGTCGCCAATCTCAATAGCGATATGATGAAAGCCATGTGTGAAACTTTTAAGATTAAGCACAAAAATTCCACAACATACAGGCCTCAAATGAACGGAGCCGTGGAAGCTGCCAACAAGAACATCAAGAAGATACTAAGGAAAATGGTAGAAAATCACATGCAATGGCACGAGAAGTTACCATTTGCCTTATTGGGATACTGTACCACAGTCTGCATATCAACTAGGGCAACTCCCTATTTCTGGTTTATGGTATCGAAGTTGTCATTCCCGCCGAGGTGGAAATTCCTTCTTTAAGGATCATACAAGAAGCCGAACTCAGTGACGCAGAATGGATAAGGATTCGCTATGAGCAACTAGCCCTCATATATGGGAAAAGGATGAACACAGTGTGTCATGGTCAGCTTTATCAGAGAACAGAATGTCCAGAGTCTTCAACAAAAGAGTCAGACCAAGACAATTCACACCGGGGTAGCTGGTGGTGAAGCGAATCTTCCCACATCATGATAAAGCCAAAGGGAAATTTTCACCTAACTGGCAAGGTCCTTACATGGTTCATAGGGTACTAACAGAAGGAGCACTCATACTTGCAGAGATGGACGGAGAAGTCTGGCCAAAACCTATCAATTCAGACACAATCAAGAGATACTATTTTAGATTGTTTACATTTCTTCATCTGATGTAACTGAACTACGCTTGACCTGATTCTCGTTTAAGAGGGGATACATAGGCAGCCCCGTGGGTTCGGTCACACCTTAATAAAATCTTCATTTCCCTAGAACCAGAAACTAGGGCAGAATTTTGAGGAGGACCCTCAAAATTCCGGAGCAAGTCCAGCCGACGTCACCACGTGCGAGATAGTCAGAAAATCGGTTAAGTAACTGGGGCAGAATTTTGAGAAGGATTCTCAAAATTTTGGAGCAGGTCCAACAAACTTCGTCACACGCAGAACGGCCGAAGGATCGCTTACTAAACTGGGGTAGAATTTTGAGGAGGACCCTCAAAATTCTAAGGCGAAGAAAGCCGCGATGTCTCTAAAAGTGTTGTAGTCGTCAGTTCATCTAATTTACTTGATATTATATATCACTATGTTTTCCAAAATAACTCTATTTCATCAAATAAGTGCATAGTTTTCGAAAACTTTATTTCTATGGTAGCCAGGTGTTACCCAGGGCAACTCTAACAGGATTTCCTGAGCAAAGCGAAGCAAAGCAAGCAGACAAAGGCACAAACCAACCTCCCCTAAAAAACCCACGATTTTTCTTTGGATGCAGGCACAAGGAACAGGGCAGGAGACTAAGCTAAGAAATATTCTGCTCCTACTCGCTATTTGTTCCATTTGCATGAGACTAAGCTCTGTCTCGACCTTACATGAGGCTAAGCCTTGTCTCCCAACCTGCATAAGGCTAAGCATTGCATTCTCTCTTTGCATGAGACTAAGCCCTGTCGCGATCCTTGCATGAGGCTAAGCCCTGCCTCCATATTTTCATAAGGCTAAGCATTGCCTTCTCTCTCTGCATGAGACTAAGCTTTGTCTCGATCCTTGCATGAGGCCAAGCCCCGCCTCCATATTTTCATAAGGCTAAGCATTGCCTTCTCTCTCTGCATGAGACTAAGCTCTGTCTCGATCTTTGCATGAGGCTAAGCCCTGCCTCCATACTTGCATAAGGCTAAGCACTGCCTTTTCTTTGCATGAGACTAAGCTCTGTCTCAATCCTTGCATGAGGCTAAGCCCGCCTCCATATTTTCATAAGGCTAAGCACTGCCTTTCTTTGCATGAGACTAAGCTCTGTCTCAGTCCTTGAATGAGGCTAAGCCCTGCCTCCATATTTGCATAAGGCTAAGCGCTGCCTTTTCTTTGCATGAGACTATGCTTTGTCTCAATTCTTGCATGAGGCTAAGCCTTGCCTCCATATTTGCATAAGGCTAAGCATTACCTTCTCTTTGCATGAAACTAAGCTCTGTCTCAATTTTCGCATGAGGCTAAGCCCTGCCTCCCTATTTGCATAAGGCTAAGCATTGCCTTCTCTCTCCATGATACTAAGCCCTCTCTCAAACCTTGCATGAGGCTAAGCTCTCCCTCCCTATTTGCATAAGTCTAAGCATTGTTTTCTCTTTGCACGAGACTAAGCCCTGTCTCGATTGTTGCATGAGGCTAAGCCCTGCCTCCCCATTTGCATAAGGCTAAACACTACCTTGTCATGAGACTAAGCATTGTCTCCCTTTGCATAAACGTTGCTCCATTCTAAACCTTGCATTATATTCTTCTCTCGGGGCTAAGCTGTGCCCCCAAAACAAGACTAAGCATTGTCTTGTTATCACCTTTGGTATCATGTGTTTGCACTTCATGGGTTGATGTATAGCCAACTTGTCCAAAGGCATCATAGTCCGAAGGCATCATCATCATAGCCCGAAGACACCTTGTCATGGTCTGAGGATCTCTCAATACTGCACATCATTATTCAAAGGTGTCATGGTTCAGATGCACCATTATCATGGCTGGAGAACATCATTTCATGGCCAGCGAATCCCTTATTTCATGATTCATGGCCCGGGACGTCATGGTCTAAGGACGTCATCCTCACTGTCCAAAGACAACCTTCATGGTCTAAAGGGAATTTGCATCATGTTTAAATTCTCACAAAAATCTATATACTTGCATACGTCGTGTTTTTTGAGTTTTGCAGGTGATCCAGGAAGTAACAATTTTTCAAATGGGAGCAACCTTCGCTCCTGTTTCCACTCCTACCATTTACACCCTGCCATTATTTCAAACGTAACCGATTCCTATTATTACTCGCCTTTACTCTATGAACGTTCAGATATCTGCCCTGTGATACGTTTGTTACGCTTTAGATTCACATTTTCAACTCCGCATAAACCCATCCGACACTATCCTTCCCAACCCTTTCTGAAAACACAACCGTTCCTATAACAATTCCATGGGTTTCACTCACCGTTGGCTCCAAAACTACACACGGCCTGATTCCTGCAGAACCAGGGATATGTAGGCAGCTCAGAGACCAGGGTCCGGCCCATATTTTTCAAAATACCCCATTCGGTCAAAATTGACCATCATTTCTTTACCCGACAACTCTTTCATCTTTCCCGGGTAAAGAGGGGCAGCTGTTGATACCCAATTTTTCCCTCATATATCTTTAATATGCATATATATTTTTTAAAATAGTGCACATGCATTATTATTAGAGTTACAAACATGCATAAGTGTTTTTATAATTTTTCTATAATTTTAAAGGCTTTAAATCAATTCATTTCAGCATTTTTTATTATACAAATATCCAATAATTACCCCTCATATTTTATTTATGATNGTTTTAAATATTTTAATTGCATTTTTATAATTGCATTTGCATTTTTAAGGCTAGAATTGCACATTTTTGCAATAATAGCCCATATACATGCATAATTACATTATTTATATAAAAGTGACTTTTTATATTTTTATAACGTTAAGTGATTATTTTAAATCATTTTCATGCACAAATGATATTTTTAATTATTTATTAATCATTTTTATAAATTATTTTACTGATTTAATTGGGTATTTAAAATCTAGCCCTTTTTCTAATTAAATTCGGACCTAGCCTAACCCAAATTACCCCAGCCCAATACGCTAACCCGCCCAATACTTCATACCCGTCCAACCCAGTACCCATACCCGTCTAACCCAGACTCGAACTTGTCCAAATTAACCCGCCCGGCCATAATTTAATCCTAGCAGTTGATCTCAGAAGATCAACGGCTCCCAATCACCCACACCCTTTTAGTTACTCAATGCCCTAACCCTAGTTCATTATACACCACCCGCCGACATTGAATCCTCTCGTCTCTCCCTCACCTCTCAAACCCTAACCCTCCGTCTCACCCAAACACCCCAAGAACCCCTGTTCTAATGGGATCCTCCCATTGCTCCCTTACCGTTCTAGGATTCTTCCCTTATTTTGTACTCGATTCTGGAATAACTTAGGTACTTGCCTAAATAAGGCAAGTACCTCGATTTGGTTCCGTCTAAATTCGTGTTTGCCCTTTGAATCTGGACAATCTCAAGTCCAAACACGTTATTTGTAATGATTCTCTCATATTTTCCTTGATTCGCTAAGCCCTAAAAGTTAGGGTTCCAGATCCTCTCTGATTTGAACCAAATCTGGTTCAAACTCTGTCTTTTAAGCATTTTCTTCGTCTATATTTGCTATGTTATTTATAGATCTGTTGATTTTTTTACTGATTATGTGATTTACTTAAACCTAGTATTTCGAACCCTTTCTTTTACTTGAGTTAAACTGATTCAATTATGAGCTTCCTTTAATAAACTCTTATATATGTTTATTTGGTACGAATCTGTGTTATTCTCCTTTCATTCTGGCTAATTTGGTGTTTTACCCAAAATTAGGGTTTTAGATCTTTCTAGATCTAATTTGGCTTCGATTTCTCAGTCACTTTTCTTTAATACTGCCGTTCATGTGTCTCCATGCATTTTATTACAACTCTTTGTTACTATCGACTAATTTTATTTACCCCAAAAATTTGGGCTTTTGAAATCTTTACTAAGATTCCAGTCTTTCCTTTCTTGTATGGTACTGATATTTCCTTATTTTGTTCGATTTACCGGTTCTCATTATTTGATGTGGTACTTGAACACTGATTCTGTAGTAAGACATGCCTGATTTTATGCTTTTAGGTTCTGTTAATTGTTTGATTCCGACTTAAATTGATTCTACTTCTATTTTCATTCCTTATTTGGGTATGATTGACTTATTACCTTATTTGTGTGCTCTAATTCAGTGCTATTTAAACCCTTTCCCCTCTCCCCCTTCAAACAAGACTCGAACTCTCCTATTCTCACTACTAAAAACTTAAGCTCTCTCGCTCTCTTTGTGCTAAGTGTCTCTTAATTTTGACCGGCTGAAAGCCAAGGCCAAAATTATTCTGGAACCCCGTTGCTGTGGTATACTTACTTGCTTTCTCATTTAACTGGTATGCCCTAACCTTTGCAATTCCATTCTCTGTGATTTGCTTGACTAGTCTGGTTCAATTCCTAACATGACTCTGCCCTTTATATGATTATGTGATCTCATCCAGCAGCACTGTTAACTTAGGACTAATTTGTTCTGAATAATATGAACCCATTTCATAGTTTAGACTAGGGTTTAGTTGTCTCATTCTGCTTGTTAATTCTGTACTTGTTCTGAACTTTGCACATTAGGGATATGTAATCCTTTAGCTTGTTGCTTAACTCATATGTCATGCTTGTTTGAATTCAAATATTTCTGCCTTATTGTGTCTGTGATTAAACCATGATTGTATTGATTACTAGCATGAGTATTTAGCTTAACTAAGCTTCAGCTTATTTGAACTATGTGTTTAAGCATGAATTCTCTATGTTTCTATGGTGTAGTTCTGCCTGCAACTCTATGTTCTTAATCCTATTTTTCTGAAATCCGACAATCTTTCAAAACCTGGCCCTCCCTCTTTTACATACTCTTAGTCCCTTAGGTTCTCAACCACCCCAGTGTGAGCACTGCTTAGGGTCCTTGAGACTCCTCTGAACTCTGACACACTGATCTCTTCATGAACTCTTTCTGAATGTGTGGTTCTGGTGTGAGCATTACCCGGGGTCCCTGAGGCCCTTGGGAACTTTGACACACTGGAAGACTGGTTCTAATGTGCTGTGGGTGAATCATCGCTATGCTTCAAAGCTGCTATGTGGAAAGGCTGGTTCCCAGGTTTATTTGGGCCTATGAAGGCTCCCTATAGTGTAAATGATACTTATGTAATTTATTCGGCTATTATGGTCTGTAATAACTCTGTAATAACAGATTTGGGGATATTTAGTAAAGTTGGGAGGGTTCTTCTTTTATCTTTGTTGAAACTGGGTAGAAATCCTGCCTATAGGATTTAATTATGCTGGTTGAATAATGTGAGCATTATACTGTGCTTAGAAATCCTGCCTATAGGACTTTCATAATCATGTTGATTCTGTGTTTTACATTTGCATATTAGAGATCCTGCTTATAGGATTTTCGTTCAAATTTGTGCATTAGAAATCCTGTTCATAGGATCTGTACATGTTTTCAACAAATGTGCATTAGTACGCATGCCTAAAGGGTCTTGTTGTTTAATTTCTGCCCGTACACAATTAACGAAAATCATGCCTATAGGATTTAGATCCATTCAAACCTAGAAATCATGCCTATAGGGTTTAAATCAATCCAGCAATAGCTATCATGCCTATAGGACTAAAATCAATTTCCAATTTGGAAATTATGCCTATAAGGTTGAAGTTGATTCAGTAATTAGAAAGCATGCCTATAGGAGATAAAATCTATTTTTACGAGTTAAAATCAGTGCTACGCTTAGAAATCATGTCTATAGGTCTGTAACTAATAAGCTCGTAGAAATCATGCCTATAGGATCCTGTTATGAACTCAATCGTTATTGTGAATCACTTAGGCAATGTATCTATATGACTTAGTAATTTTGGGTTAATAATTGTGACATCGGTGCTTGAGGTGCCCAAGTTCAGGCTGAATAAAATCAGTAGGCAAACAAAATAGGTCCTAATGCTCGCCTTAACAAAGTTGTCTCTGCACTCAGTTTTCTCACATAGATATCCTGCCTATAAGAATTCTAACGCACCCGATCTCTGGTGATGTAAACTGGTTATATGAGTTAATTGCTCTAGGTGCCCTAACGCACCTTAATCTGTTAGGTAGCGACTCTTCCAATACCTTACCCTCTTAAAAAAGGAGTTGTCCCAGAAATGTCGAAACCCGATTTTGCGAGAAAAAGAGGGCGCGAGAGTGGATAGCGTGAAGGCTGTACAAAGGCTAACATGGTGAATAGCTGCTTTGGGCTGATTCATTTCGAGGTCGTCAGATCGAAGTCACCATTTCTTTTCCTTGCTCAAAAAGAAAAAGGATTTCGCATGGACCCTGGAATGCCAATGAGCTTCGGTTGAACTAAAGCGATACTTTTCGAGTCCGCCTTTTCTTCACACCCCGAAGATAGATGAAAAACTTTACCTATATTTGGCAGTGTCCGAGATAGCGGTAAGTGGGGTACTAATTCGAGAAGAGCAAGGTACGCAATTCCCTGTTTATTATGTAAGCGGAACTCTAGGAGATGCTGAAACTAGATACCCTCATTTAGAAAAATTAGCACTCGCATTGATAAGCGCATCTAGAAAGCTAAAGCCATATTTTCAATGTCACCCCATATGTGTATTGACCACTTACCTCCTTCGAAATGTTTCGCATAAACCCGAGCTGTCGGGCCGGCTGGCCAAATGGGCTATCGAACTTAGCGGATATGATATCGAATATCAACCTCGTACCGCCATCAAGTCTCAAATCTTAGCTAACTTCGTGGCTGATTTTACGCCGACCCTCGTACCCGAAGTGGACCCTTTTCATGGACGGGGGTATGGACCCTTTTCACGGACGGTGCCTCGAATGTGAAAGGGTCCGGGCTTGGCATTGTCTTGAAACCACCCGCGGGTGATACCATTAGACAATCTATCAAAACTTCTAGATTGACTAACAATGAGGCCTAGTATGAGGCCATGATTGCAGGTCTCGAGCTAGCTAAGAGCTTGGGAGCAGAAGTCATCGAAGCCAAGCCGATTCTCTATTTGTGGTAAACCAAGTAAACAAAAGTTTCGAAGTTCGAGAGGATAGAATGCAATGGTACTTGGATAAGCTACAGGTAACTTTGCACCGCTTCTAGGAGTGGACTCTGGATCATGTGCCTCGAGAACAAAATAGCGAGGCCGATGCGCTTGCTAATCTAGGATCCTCGGTCGCAGAAGATGACATCGTCCCGGGGACTGTCGTCTAGTTATTGAGGTCTGTGGTTGAAGAGGGTCATGCTGAGATAAATTCAACAAGTTTGATGTGGGACTGGAGGAATAAGTATATCGACTATTTAAAGAGTGGAAAACTCCTATCGGACCACAAAGAATCGAGGGCCCTACGAACCAAGGCTGCTAGGTATGCATTAGATAAAGATGGAAAATTGTACCGGAGAACATTCGACGGGCCATTGGCGGTATGTTTTGGGCCAGGGGACACCGATTATGTTCTATGAGAAATCCACGAAGGCACTTGTGGGAATCACGGCGCCGAGTCTTTGATTCACAAAATTATCAGAGCAGGGTATTATCGGGATAGCATAGAAAAAGATACTAAGGAATTTGTCAAAAAATGTGATAAGTGCCAACGATTTTCACCGATGATCCATCAGCCCGGAGAATAACTCCATTCAGTTCTATCCCCGTGGCCTTTCATGAAATGGGGAATGGACATAGTCGGACCCCTACCAACGGCCCCAGGTAAAGCTAAGTTTATTTTGTTTATGACTGATTATTTTTCTAAATGGGTGGAAGCACAGGCCTTCGAAAAGGTCCGAGAAAAAGAAGTTATTGATTTCATCTGGTACCACATCATATGCCGGTTCGGAATACCTGCCGAGATTGTATGTGACAATGGAAAACAATTCATCGGCAGCAAGGTGACGGAGTTCCTTGAAGCACATAAAATAAAGAGGATCTTATCGACACCATACCATCCAACTGGAAATAGACAAGCCAAGTCAACAAACAAAACTATCATTCAAAACCTGAAGAAAAGGTTGGACGATGCAAAGGGGAAATGGAGAGAAGTTCTACCCGATGTCCTTTGGGCATATCGAACAACATCGAAGTCTAGCACGGGGGCTACCCTATTCTCTTTAGTATATGGCTCCAAGGCCCTTATCCTTGTCAAGGTCGGAGAACCCAGCGCCAGGTTTTGACATGCATCGGAGAAGTCAAATCACGAGGCTATGAATACTAGCCTCGAACTATTAGACGAAAAACGAGAAGCAGCACTTGTTCAGATGGCCGCGCAGAAGCAAAGGATCGAAAGGTACTACAATAGAAGGACCAATCTTCGACATTTCAGAATCGGGGACTTAGTTCAATGAAAAGTCACCCTCAATACTCGAGACCTGAATGAAGGGAAACTAGGTCCGAATTGGGAAGGATCGTACCGAGTCCTCGGAGTTGTCGGTAAAGGATCTTACAAAAATAGCACGATGGAAGGTGAATAACTGCCAAATAATTGGAACGTATCATTACTCAAACGATACTACTGCTAAGGTATGAATTTATCCTTTTGTCCATTTGAGTTTAAAACTAACTCGTTGCAGATTTTTGATCAAAGCTATCGGAGACACCCCTTTTTTACACGAAGGCCTTAGGTTCTAAAGCATGTGTTGCACTCTTTTTCCCTTAGACCAGATCTTGTCCCAAATGGGTTTTACCAGCAAGGTTTTTAACGAGGCAACAACTATATGCTACCTAAGGAGAACTCAACAGTATCCAAGGCTTCTTTTCATTCAACCTCGAATACTGGGGGCATCACCCTTGGAGGTCATATTTTCGAAGAAAACACTTCACGCCTAAGAGGGCCTCGATAGGAAAACTTTGTAATAGGCCAAACGATTAGATGGACCGTGTCCATATAGAATAGTCAAGCCCCGACGGCAAAACATGTACGCATGTATCAATCATTTGAAGAAGCTTTCTGTTTATATCAAAAACACTTTGTGTCTCAAAGAAGTCTACTATTACATGAGCTCTACACTTAAAATCCTACGGGAAACGGCTCAAGGGCCAAAGAACAAATGTGACCCCGAGATACTCGAGGACTATCATCGATAGTCAGCACATCCGAGTCATCAAAAACTCGGACTCATTAGACCTCAAAGAGGCAGTCATCGAAAACTCGGACTCATAAGACCTCAAAGAGGCATCCCCTAGAAACAAAGGCCAAGGCCAATATACTCGGGGACTAACTTCTTGAACAAGTTCGAAAGGTTATTGTTGGCCCAAGTTCAGATGAAGTTTTGAAGATTGACAAAATGAACTCAGTCATGAACTAGGTCCATCATGTGAGACAGACACAGTGTTGACATACTTATACATGTGACATACGTGTGAAGATAAGTCTCAAGGGTCAGCAACAATATCTTCTGAGTTGATCGAAAAGGTTGCATAGGATAAGGAGTTGAAGTCTCCTTATGTGAAGAGAACTACATCCGGATCAAGAATAAGGATTGGAGTTTGAATTGTTCTAGGACTCGAATTTGATGAAGGATCAGCAATTCGAGTTTTAATCAAACTCTGATTACTAACTCTATAAATAATAATGATTGTTCTCTTTTACAGGGATTGCACAAACGCAGAAGTGAAACTAAATTGAAGAGCAAAATAGCAAGGCTTTTTGCAAGCAATTTACGTGAGATTCAAGTGTGCATTCCTGAAGCTACTTGGACAAGATAGAAGAACCAATTCCATTGTGTCTTTCTTTTATTCTAGTTCAATTGTAGTAGGTGTTTTCATATTGTACCTTTCAGCTTTATCTAGAAGCAATTGTAATAGGTATTTTGAGTATTCAAGCTAGAGTTAACTTGAAAGTGTCGCAGCAGTTGAGGCTGTGTGCCACACTGGGATTAGAGTTTAATCCTTAGGTTTACAAGAGTTTTGTAAATGCTGTTTTGGCTCAGTAATTTTAGTGGAAGTTTGGGAAAATCCTACTGAGTAGTAGGTCGTGGTTTTTCACCTTTTGAGCCAGGTGTTTTCCACGTAAAAATCTCTGTTTTCTTTATTTTATGCACTCTTAATTCCGCAAACAGTTATAGTAAGTACATCTAAAAGAACCAGGTTCTTCTAGTGCGAAAATTAGGTACCACACAAATTACCCCCCCTCTCTTGTGTGGTATTGACGCGTAGAACATCAATTGGTATCAGAGCAGGTTATCCTTGAAGAGCATAACACCTTAGGAGAAGATCAACAATGAGTGCACCACCTGGGAACTGGGAAGGGCAATCCACTGCCAGGCCTCCACTTTTCAATGGTTAGTACTATTCTTGGTGGAAGAACAGAATGAGAGATCACATTATAGGGGAAGATTATGAACTTTGGGACATAGTCACTGATGGTCCCCTAGCAACCACTAAGAAGAATGCTGAAGGAATTGATGTGCCAAAAACAAGGTCTTATTGTACTGCTGAGGACCTGAGGAAGTGGGAGAAAAATGCTAAGGCTAAGAATTGGCTTGTATGTGGTCTAGGACCAGACGAGTACAGTAGGATCCAACGCTGTACAACTGCTAAGGAAATATTGGACACTCTGCAAGTGGCTCATGAAGGAACACCTCAAGTGAAAAGATCAAGAGGAACACTTCTGTATTCTTAATATGAGAATTTTACCATAAAGGAAGGAGAAACTATCCAGGAGATGTATACTAGATTCACCACTTTGACAAATGAACTTGAATCTCTTGGAAGGATTATCCTTGAAGAAGACAAGGTTGAGAAGATTCTGACAAGAGTTCTGCCAGTAACATGGGAAAGCAAAATCACTGCCATTCAAGAATCCAAGAACATTGCTACCCTCAGACTGGATGAACTAATTGGAAATTTAACTACCTATGAAATGAGGAGACAAACCATGAAGATGGATACTCCCAAAAAGGAGAGAAGTTTAGCTCTTAGAATTGCTGAAGGTGCAGATTTGGAAGATGATGAAGTGGCTATGATCACTAGGGATTTCAAGAAGTACCTGATGAGAGGAAAGGGTTCTTCAAGAGGTACAAACTTCAACAAAACAAGAGCTCCGGAGAAACAGACAAATGAGGGATGCTACAAGTGTGGTAAGACTGACCGCATGATCAAAAACTGCCCTCAATGGGAAATTGAGTGGAAGAAAGAAAGAGCTAAGGACCTCCAATTCGACATCCGGACAAGCTCCTAAGTGAAGAATCACTATACGGAGCTATTGGAACTGTCAAAAATCCATTTGGAGTCATCTACACAAAGGCCAAACTATGGTCAACCCTTTCAACTTAAAGCTCCGACTTAGAGACTATATGTCCCATTGCACTCTGGAACTCACCCGAAACCAAAGCCGAACACTCTCGGAAAATCACATAACTACAATATAACATAGAGGAAGAAATAAATAGGGGATCAGAGCTAAACCCTTGACATGCATCCCGCATTAACGATGCACAACTTACCAAAACCTTCACGAACGCGTCCCAATTCTCGCGAACGCGATGCACAATTTCACAAGTCATTGAAAGACTCTTTGGGATTGTGAACCTTCCCTCACAAATGCGTACAAGGAAACCATATATAGAAAAATTAGCAGTCCAAGAAATCCAAAATGAGCCGAACATGATCCGAATCACACACGAGGCCCCAAGACCCCATCCAAACATACGAACAGGTCCTATAACACAATACGAACTTAATTTAAGCCTCAAATCACATCAAACAACATCGAAATCACGAATTGCACACCAATTCAGCCTAATAAACTATTGANAGAATTCACTCTTTATCAAATGGATGTCGAAAGTGCCTTCCTGAATGGCTACTTAAAGGAAGAAGTGTTTGTGAAACAACCCCCATGGGTTTGAAAGCAAAGAATGTCCTGAACATGTGTACAAGCTGGACAAGGCTCTTTATGGACTCAAACAGGCACCAAGAGCATGGTATGAAAGACTGTCAAAGTTCCTACTGGAGCATGGGTACAAGAGAGGTAAAATAGATAGTACCTTATTCTTAAGGGAAAAAGGTAAGGACCTTCTTGTTGTACAAATTTATGTTGATGACATAATCTTTGGGGCCACCACTGACAAGCTAAGCAAAGATTTTGCAAAACTAATGGGAAGTGAATTTGAAATGAGCATGATGGGTGAGCTTAACTTCTTTTTAGGGTTGCAGATCAAACAAAGCCAAAATGGAACCATGATTCATCAGCAGAAGTATACAAAAGAACTAATCAAGAAGTTTAAAATGGAGGATTCTAAAGAAATAGATACACCTATTGCAACTGCCACTAATTTAGATATTGATGAACCTGGTTCATCAGTTGATCAGAAGTTGTATAGGGGTATGATTGGTTCACTCTTGTATCTTACTGCCAGCAGACCTGACATTGTTTTCAGTGTAGGGCTATGTGCTCGTTTTCAGGTAAATCCAAAAGAGTCTCACTTGACTGCTGTTAAGAGGATATTGAGATATCTGAAAGGCACTACTGAATTGTGTCTTTGGTACCCTAAAGGTAGTAATTTCAATCTAGTAGGATATGTTGATGCTGACTATGCAGGTTTCCTAGTGGATAGAAAAAGCTGCTCAGGTATGGCACACTTCCTTGGTTCATGTCTTGTATCATGGGCTACCAAGAAGCAAAATTCAGTAGCCCTATCTACTGCTGAAGCTGAGTATGTAGCTGTGGCTTCTTGTTGTGCTCAATTACTATGGATTAAACAACAATTGGTAGACTTTGGAATTGAAGTGGGATGCATACCAATATTTTGTGATAACACTAGTGCTATAAGTATGACAAAGAACCCTGTTCATCATAAAAGGACCAAGCACATAGATGTTAGACACCACTTCTTGAGAGATAATTATGAGAAAGGATTAATCTCAATACAATTCTGTGCTACTGATAAACAAATAGCTGACATCTTCACCAAAGCACTGAATAGGGAAAACTTTGAAAGGAACAGGTTGGAATTAGGGATGATTAAGATCACCTAAAAAGGAACCAGTTCAGAATACGAAAAAAATGAAAAAAAAAATCATCACATTTTTGGTTAGAAGTTCTGACTTTATGTAAATATCTAGACTAATTCTTACTCAGTCTCATACTCTAATTAGTATACTCCTGTGACGTGTGTTTATATTAATTCATTGATCTCTTACAAAGGTTTTTTTTCTATTCTGATATATGAGGCATAATCAAGAGAAGTTCTACTTGAAGAACCTGATTCATCAGTATATGCTCATGAGAAAAGGTCAGGTATGTTTCTATACTTTGCACAATTAGAAAAATAAATATTCCAATTATGAGCATAAGCCCTATTCTAACCAAACTCCTAAAGATATAACCGTTGAGCATTGAACCAGTTTCATTCTCCTAGAATTCTAAAGAAAACGGGACTATTTTCTAAAACCAAGCGTCACCTATTTATCTTAAAGAACGGAGTCATAATGGGATTAGACTCTTGATTGACCACAGCAAAAAGGCTGATGTTACTGCACCTAATCATACTCTACTTTAAATACACTCCACATACTCCCATTCTAGTCCATAACCGTCATTAAGCCTTAAACCTCAAATAATCATCCTTCTCTCTAAAAATCTCCAAAAATCCCCAAAATTCTCCAGAAAGTCTTCACCATGACTACTCCTCAAGAAAATCCAGGAACTCCCCCACCAGTATCTCCTAACACATCCTCATCTGCACCTCCTAGCGACGATCCTAAACCAAGATTTCGCCGGCAGAAAATGTTAGCAAGAAAGACTGTGGCTACTGGTGCTCTGAGAACGGCTCTAAACGAAAAACTGAGGGCCAGCCAGAAAAAGGAGAGCTTTGAAAAGGAATTATCTGACTCGAGTTCTGAGTCTGAAGCGTTTTTTTCGCAAGCGATGGAGAAGAACGTGGGTCTTCTGACTCAGACAAGAATCAAGAAAACCCTAGGGAGGTAAATACATGCTATGTTTTTTCTGATATAGTTGAGAAGGTGGGCAATAGGTTTGTGTTGGTGGGTTCTGTGAGAGATGTAAATGAGGGAGAGTCGAGTAGAAAGGGAAAGAAAAAGAAAGATAACATCCTTGCTATTTGTGGAGGAATAGAGGAGATTGGCAACAAGCCAGGGGGAAGTGAAACTGGGGAGGCTGCTGAAGGCCTTGTACACCTGAGTGAACAACGAGATGAACCTGGTTCATCTGTGGAAGAAACCTTGGCTGACATTCTGAAGAAGGTCAGGGCAAGATATGATCCCAAGAAGCGCAAAGCTTCTTCTCAAAAGGCTCCAACCGCCTCTAAGCCAACAAAGAAAAGCAAGGTGTCATCTCCTAAGTCTACTGTCCCTTCAGTACCAAAGGTGAGAACGTGGGTCTTCTGACTCAGACAAGAATCAAGAAAACCCTAGGGAGGTAAATACACGCTATATTTTTTCTGATATAGTTGAGAAGGTGGACAATAGGTTTGTGTTGGTGGGTTCTGTGAGAGATGTAATTGAGGGAGAGTCGAGTAGAAAGGGAAAGAAAAGGAAAGATAACATTCTTGCTATTTGTGAAGGAATAGAGGAGAGTGGCAACAAGCCAGGGGGAAGTGAAACTGGGGAGGCTGCTGAAGGCCTTGTACACCTGAGTGAACAACGAGATGAACCTGGTTAATCTGTGGAAGAAACCTTGGCTGACATTCTGAAGAAGGTCAGGGCAAGATATGATCCCAAGAAGCGCAAAGCTTCTTCTCAAAAGGCTCCAACCGCCTCTAAGCCAACAAAGAAAAGCAAGATGTCATCTCCTAAGTCTACTGTCCCTTCAGTACCAAAGGTGAAAGCTACTAGAAGCAGGGTAAAGCAAAGTGAGGCTGAGTTGCAGAAAGCCTTAGAGGCAAGCAAGAAAAAGAAGAAGGAAAAGCGAAAAGCTAAAGTTGTGGAAAGTTCTGTGGCTGCAGAAGAAGAGGAGGAGGAGATGGAATTGGTCCATCAGGAAAGAGGTACAACTGAGGAGGTTCCCACTCCTACACCAAAGAGATCCAAGACTTCTACCAAGAAGTCTTCAGAATCTGTATCTGCTGAACCCTCCCTGGCAAAAAGAACCAGGTCTGCAGTCAAAGGAAAACAAGTGAAAGTTCCTGAAGAAGAAGAAGCATGGATTGGAGAGGAAGAAGAAGAGGAATCTGAAAAAGAATAGGACAGATTTGTCCTTTTTGGCAGGAGAAAGATATTGAAAGGAAGAATTCTGAAAGACCTGGAGGAGACAGGCATGAAAAGATTGGTTGATGCCCTGAATGCACAGGGGTGGAAGGACATGGTTCTTCAACTGGATGGCAGGCTGGCAAGGAAAGAGCTGATCGAGTTTATGGCAAATGCCACGGTGGTGAATGGGGTTGTTACAAGCTTGGTGAGAGGAGTAGAGATGCAGTTTGATGCACCTAAATTGGGCAGAATTCTAAACATACCCTGTGAGGGCTATGATGACTATACTAGGCAAAGGTGGCCTTGTCTAAATTCTCTCCCTTCTGCTCTCCAAATCACCAGAAATTTCTGTGAGACCAAGTCTGCTAAAGAAGTGCCTGAGGCTAGGTTTGTGCAAAAGAGTGAGATGGAGCTTGAGCACAAGGTGCTCCTTGAGTTTGTAAACAAGTGTTTGCTGCCCAGACAGGAGAGAAGGCACACTGCAAATTATATGGACCTGGTCCTTCTGGAGTGTCTTGTGAGAGAAAAGCAGATTAACTGGCCTGCTTTCATTGTCAAGCTGCTGGATAGAGTCATCAATGGCTCCAAGGCCCATGCCACACCTTATGGGTTTATACTGACAACTGTCTTGGCCAAGTTAGATGTGCCATTGAAAAGTGGGAGATGGCCTCCAGCAAAGAGCACTTTGGAATCAAAACTCTGCAGGCTTGTGACTATCTACTAAGTGTAACCCCAGTTGAACCTGGTTCATCCTTGAAGACTCCTGTGAACAGCAAAGTTAGGGCATTGGTTCTAGAGTGTGAAACAAAAGATGCAGAAATTGCTAGGCTCCAGGCTCGCATTGCTGAACTAGAAAGTGAAAGAAATGGCCTCAAAGCTGAGCTAGCAAAGGAAAAGGAAAAGAGTGAAGGGATGCTCCAAACAATGCTTAATCTTCTTCAATCCCAACCCTCTAGTTCCTCCAAGCCCTAGAACCAGTTTAGAAAACCCCTCAGTGACCCAGATTTGGGACTTTTCTCTATTTTTTTTGGCTCATGGTTGGATGTTTGTTTTTCTTTTTGTGGTCTGTTTTGTAGAAACACCTCCTAATCAATGACAATGTGCTTTGTTTTCTCTTGTTCCATGAAACTTCTGATCTTAATAGCTAAATTTCCTGTGAAGTTGATTATTGATTAACTGAATCATGTTTTCACTTGCAGTTGCCCCAGTGGCCATGAGTAATAATTAACATCTGGGATTCATATAATAAGCAACTTTTCGATGATTCCAAAAGGGGGAAGAGATATTATGCTTTACTTTGTATTCTGATAATAAAGTGATATTTATAACCTGATAAAACCTGGTCCTTAATGATAAGTTAAATTAAAGTGTGATATTTAAGCTGAGTTCCACAGGGTCTCTGATCAATAAAAGCACAGAGTTTTCATCATCAAAAAGGAGGAATTTGTTGGCCGAAGTTCAGATGAAGTTTTGAAGATTGACAAAATGAACTCAGTCATGAACCAGGTCCATCATGTGAGACAGACACAGTGTTGACATACTTATAAATGTGACATACGTGTGAAGATAAGTCTCAAGGGTCAGCAACAATATCTTCTGAGTTGATCGAAAAGGTTGCATAGGATAAGGAGTTGAAGTCTCCTTATGTGAAGAGAACTACATCCAGATCAAGAATAAGGATTGGAGTTTGAATTGTTCTAGGACTCGAATTTGATGAAGGATCAGCAACTCGAGTTTTAATCAAACTCTGATTACTAACTCTATAAATAATAATGATTGTTCTCTTTTACAGGGATTGCACAAACGCAGAAGTGAAACTAAATTGAAGAGCAAAATAGCAAGGCTTTTTGCAAGCAATTTACGTGAGATTCAAGTGTGCATTCCTGAAGCTACTTAGACAAGATAGAAGAACCAATTCCATAGTGTCTTTCTTTTATTCTAGTTCAATTGTAGTAGGTGTTTTCATATTGTACCTTTCAGCTTTATCTAGAAGCAATTGTAATAGGTATTTTGAGTATTCAAGTTAGAGTTAACTTGAAAGTGTCGCAGCAGTTGAGGCTGTGTGCCACACTGGGATTAGAGTCTAATCCTTAGGTTTACAAGAGTTTTGTAAATGCTGTTTTGGCTCAGTGATTTTAGTGGAAGTTTGGGAAAATCCTACTGAGTAGTAGGTCGTGGTTTTTTCACCTTTTGAGCCAGGTGTTTTCCACGTAAAAATCTCTGTGTTCTTTATTTTATGCACTCTTAATTCCGCAAACAGTCATAGTAAGTACATCTAGAAGAACCAGGTTCTTCTAGTGCGAAAATTAGGTACCACACAAATCACCCCCCTCTTGTGTGGTATTGACGTGTAGAACATCAGTTATCGGGAAAGTCCAAGTGACATACCCGAAGGCTTACGACCATATTAAAGACTACGGTCATATAAAAAGGCTACGGCCGTAACAATGCGGCTTGGAGACGTCCGACTTTCGCCATAAATTAAAGGCCTTCAAGCACTTTGAAAAAACCGGTTAAATCAGGCTACCCTCGGCAAAAGCAAAATATAAACGGCATCGATAAATTCAGCCCTCGAATAATTTAAAGGCTTCGATAACATCAGCCTTCGAAAAAAACCTCAAGAGGTATTCGATTATGTTTACACAAACAAATTACTAATAGGTTTCCGATTTGTCGAACCTTCGGAAAACCCAATGCGTACGAAAAACACATGCTAAGGCATACAAAATTTTTCACTAAGTCTTTTAGCTGAAAAGAGGGAAAAACTATAGCCACATTAGAGGCCGAATCGGCCCAACTTATAGAGCCTAAGGGCCGATATATAAGAGCCTAAGGGCTAACTTAAAGAGCCTAAGGGCCGATATATAAGAGCCTAAGGGCCAACTTAAAAAGCCTAAGGGCCGATATATAAGAGCCTAAGGGCCAACTTAAAAGAGCTTAAGGGACAAAACATATAGAGGCGAGACCTCGTTCTCACTCAACTCGGACTCAAGAGTCCCATTGTTCCGAGCTCACATCAAATTGACTTAAGCTTAGCTTGAGGATTACCTAAGACCTTAAGAGGCATTATGTTGATCAATAAAAAACCTAAGGGTTTCTTATGTGCTGAGTCCAGTACTCGGACTGGTCATTAGAGTTATACAATAAAATTCTTCACAAGTGAAGACGAAACGAAATTCAACAAATTGGAGATAAAGCAAAAGGGTTCTTTATATTCACAAAAGATGATTTGCAAAGTGTATTTACAACGACCACGAGGGGCCCTTACACAAAAACAAAAGAAACGAAAAAGAACCTAATCTATTTCGGGGCTACATCCCCGAAAGCAACATCCTCAGAAACAGCACCCTCGGGAGCTTTATCTCCGGGAACCTCCTCCTCCTCGAGGGCTCCTTCTTCACCTTCCCCGCCCTCGGAGCCACTTGCAACGTCTTCATCATCAGAATAAATGAGAAACCGAGCATCGGTTTCCATCGCCTTAGCTTGGGCTATCTCTTCAGTGAGGTCAAATCCTCGGGCGTGCATCTCTTCGAGAGTCTCCCTCCGGGCTTGGAACTTAGCCCAATCATTACTCCATTTTTCCCGGTCGGAGGCCTCCCTTAGCTCCGCTTGAACAACTGCGGCGTCCCTTAGGTATATTGCGATGGTCTTATCAGTCGTAGCCTTCGTCTTCTCAACTTCAGCTTAGCCTGTGCAGCTTCGGCCCGGGCTCTAGCAAGCTCCGCCTCTAACTCCTCAATTTTCTTAGCCTAGGTCAGACTCTTCACTTTAATGCCTCGGAGTTGAGTTTCAGTATGGGTCAGTTGGGCTGTAACAGCTTCCTTATCGACAGCAAGCCGATCCATGTTCTTTTTCCATCAATGGCAGTCAGCCTTAACTTGGTCACCCTCGCCCCGGAGCTACCCAATCATCTCCAACTTCTGTTGCAGCTGAGAGTTCAAAGTATTAGCCTCCGAAGTAAGGCCAAGAATACCATACTCTGTTAAAATCACAGTTACCTGCTCATCTAGCTCGGTCTCGTTTCCCCGAGCTTTGGCCAATTCAGCCCGAAGGTCCTCAAGCTCCTCTTCCTTTTGGCTTCAGAAAAGCCTCAGGGCCTTCTCTTCACCCGAAACCTTCCTGAGTTTGGCCTCACATTGGCTCAGCTCAGCTCTAAACTTGACGATGGCCTATACATGATATGAAGATATAGTTAAAAGAAGGGAAGAAGAGAGAAAAGTACAACAATGAAAGTTAGTATTTACCCGAGAGAGGAGACGTTGAGCCTCTTCGAAGAGGGTGTATGTATCGTTAAGGTCAACAGCATCGTCAACCCCGGTGAAACAGTCCCGTAAAGGGTCTTCTTCGAGGACCTTGCTCGGGTCGGGTATTTGCAGAGCCCGAGTATCCTTTATTGTCTCATCAGAGTAGGATGGCAGAGAAAGTGAGTGACCCATTGTCACAGCCCCGAGATCCTCACTCAGGGCGCTCTGATTAGCTTCGGCCCTTTCAGCACTTGTCCTCTCCGGTGTACTTGTTGAAGGACGAGGTACGACCTCGATCTCGGGGGACTCGAGGGCCTTTACCGAGTCTTCCTTTGGAGTTCCTTCATCGAGAGGCAAGGTATCAGGTTCGGAGGACTTGGCGGCCTCGGCTGGTTTCCTAGTTCGAGGTATCCGCGCCGATTCTTCACCTTCGTTCTCCTCATCTTCCAAGGGTTGAAGTGTTGAATCCAAGTCCACGTGAATAAGTTTCTCCTCGGCTTCCGAGTAGGGGCCGCTTTATCATGGGTATCTTCGGGCTTCGAAGCCCTCTTTCTTTTGTTGTCTTTCCCCGATTTCGGAATCGGGGACTCGATCCCAGGTGGGGCTGGCCTCATTTCGGAGACATCTCTGATGCCTGCACAAGTAAACATGAATGAGATGACATCACTAGTAAAAGAAAGGTATCAAAGTTTGGGAAGAAAATTTACCGTGATGTTTAGCCTCCCATTTACCCCTCGATAAATCGCGCCATTTGCGCTTTATCGTACGAGAGGTGACAACTAACTTTCAGACCCACTCCTCGAGGTCAGGGACAGCGTGAGGCGTCCAAGCAACAGCTGCAGAAAAGATAAAATATTACAAAATACAGAAGCAGAATGTGAAGAAGTATTTGTTAAGAAACTCCACTTGCGATTAAAGTTCCATCTCTCCGGGGACGGCATTTGGTCCCTAGGGATAACATTCGATGTCCTTACTTTGATGAACCGGCTCATCCAGCCTCGATATTTGTCTTCATCATTACTAGCAAAGAAGGCCTTCTTTGTTCGACGTTGCAGCTTTATGAGCCCTCGAAACAGCTGGAGCCGATACAGCCGAATAAGATGATTGAGGGTAAATTCCAACCCCTCGGCCTTTCTGGAAAAATAGCGCAACATGATCACGATGTGCCAAAAGGAGGGGTGAATCTGGCCGAGGGTGACCTCGTATGTTTTGCAGAAGTCGATTACTACCGGATCAAGGGGACCCAGTGTGAAGGGGTAAGTGTAAACACTTAAAAAACCCCTCCACGTGGATAGTGATGCTTTCCACGGGGATCGGGATCTGAATCAGGACCGCATCTCCCCAGCTGCAGTCCCTCTTCATGGCTTTGAGGTACTTCTTAGATATCGAACAAATATATCGAGATACATGTTCACATTGGCCTGAGATATCGGGGGGATTTTCAATATTGAAGTCTTTCTTAATCACGCAAGGGCCGGGGGTGATTTCTTCAAGAGTCGGCGGCACCACCGGTTTGGCCAGCCGGGAGGTAGAAGAAGACGACGCTTTATCTTTTTTGGGAACTATTTTGGAAGTTTTGCCCATGGTTCTAAGCTAAAGAGTACAGACGGCATGTCACGACCCAAAATCCACTAAGGGTCGTGATGGTGCCGGACACCGCTGCCAGGCAAGCCAACTATAAATACTTAATTAAATTCTTATTTAAATAATTGTGAAAAATCTGATTTTCCTTCAATTTTACTAGTAAAAGATACTCATTTCAAATTAAATATAAATGTCAAGAAGTCAATACAAAATACCCCATAATCATCCCAGAACCTGGTGTCACAAGGGCATGAGCTATCTCTAGGAAACAATATAATACAACAACTGCCCGGAATACAAATAGGACTGAAAGTAAATATGAAAATCCGAAGGAGACTCTGCCGGCTGCGGGTCGTCTCGAGAAGTGCAGCTCACCTAAGTCTCTGTATCAACCATGCTGCTACGCCCACTAGGCCGCTAGAGTTGGATACACCTGTGCAACAAAAATGCACAGCAAGTGTAGCATGAGTACGAAAACAACATGTACTCAGTAAGTATCCCGCCTAATCTCGAAGAAGTAGAGACGAGAGATCGACTTCAACACTTACTAATGGTCCAATAATGATAGATCAATAATGTAACAAATTGAGGATTTATATAAGCATGATTGTAATTCAATAAAGTGAAGCAAGTAAGCAATTCTTTCTTCTATAGGAAATTCCCAAATCCCTTTTCATCATTTATACATTTATTCTCAAACCGGGAAGAAAAAATATCACTTCAATAAATTTCAAGGCAAGCAATACAAGCATGCGCAAATCATGCCGAGGACGTACGGCTCGATCCAACAATATTTAAACTGTGCACGGCCAGACGGTCAAATGGCGCGAACCATAGATGCATCTATTACCCCGCTCACGAATCATACATGCGACGCGGTCAAACATAAATAAACAATCACCCTGGTTGCGAATCATACATGCGACGCAGGTACACATAGAAACACATACTCAAATAGTCATTCAAGACATTCATCGAGGAGACAATTATTCAAGGAGGTGTAAATTTCCCTTTTTTACAAGTCATGAAAATGAAGTTTTACTCTTTTAGAAACTCATTTGCCACTTCGATATGATTTAAGCAATTAAACTATCAATAAGGTTGCATTCATTACAAGTAAGCATGCTTTTGGGTCCTAGACTACCCGGACATAAGCATAATAATAGCTACGCACGGACTCTCGTCACCTCGTGCGTACGTAGCCCCCACAATTAGTAGCACATATCCAATTAATTCACCTATGGGGACAATTCCCTCTTACAAGGTAAGAAAGGAGACTCACCTCGCTCCGAAGCCTATATCCCAATTCAAGAACGCGCTCAAACCTCCAAATTGGAGTCGAACGATCCAAAACTATTCAAATGGGGTAAGAACTAGTCAATACATGCTCAAAAGTTCATATTCTAATTATTAAACAAATTTCCCAACCCAAAATTCAAGGTTCCTAAAATTCATCCCTGAGCCCACGTGCCCGGATTTCGGAAATTTTTGAAGAAAGTTGTTATCCATAACCTAAGGATCAAAATATATGATTTTTACTCTATTCCATAACAAATTTCGTGGTCAAAACTCATTTTTATCCAAAACCTAGATTTTTCACCAAAACCCTTGATTTCACCAATTTTCACATGTTAATCTAGCCATAATCTATGTATTAAATTCATGTTGTGTAGAAATTACTTACCTCGAAGTGCTAGGTGAAAAGCCTCTTCCAAAAGCTCCAAAAATCGCCTAAGAACACATGGGAAATGAAGGAAATGGGCTAAGTCTCGGGATAAAAAGCCCTGGGTTCCAGCCGCAGATGTCGCATTTGCGACATCCAGCTCGCAAATGCGAAGCCTAGCCAACCCTGCCCTGGTCGCATTTGCGACAAGATCTGTCGCAAATGCGAAGGTGACAACCTCGCAAAAGCTATCCTTCGTTCGCAAATGCGAACTTTCCCCTCAGAAGCCTAGGCTCGCAAATGCGAGCTCCACCTTGAAAATGCGATGATCGCATTTGCGACCAATTCCTCGCAAATGCAATCATACCAGAACCAGAAATTCCAACTCCTTCACAAAACACTCTGAAGCTACTCTGAAACTCACCCGAGCCCCCGGGGCTCCAAACCAAACACCCGCACAAGTCTGGAAACATAACACGGACATTGTCGAAGCCTCAAATCACACCAAACAACACTAAAACAGTGAATCACACTCCAATTCAAGCTTAATGAACTTTAATATTTCAAACTTCTACTTGCGATGTTTAAACCTATCAAATCATGTCCGATTGACCTCAAATTTTGCACACAAGTCATATTCGACATTACGGACCTACTCCAACATCCGGAATCGGAATCCGACCCCGATATCAAAAAGTCAACTCTCGGTCAAACTTCCCGAAACCTTCAAATTTCTATCTTTAGCCAAATGAGTCCAAAATGACCCACGGACCTCCGAATTCACTTCCGATCACGCTCCTAACACCAGAATCACTGTACGAAGCTATTCTCAGACTCGGAACCCGAAACGGACATTGATAACACTGAGATGCACTTCAACCCAAACTTATGAAACTCTTCCAAAAATGCTAACTTCCACAATAGGTGCCAAAACATCCCCGGGTCTTCCAAAACCCGATCCGGACATACGCCCAAGTCCGAAATCATCATACAAACCTGCTAGAACCTTCGAATCCCGATTCTGAGGTCGTTTACTCAAAAATCCAATCTTAGTCAATTCTTTCAACATAAAGCTTCCGAAATGAGAATTCTCTCTCCAAATCAACTCCGCTCTTCCCGGAATTCAATTCCGACCACGCATACAAGTCATAATACCTGAAGTGAAGCTACTCAGGGATTCAAACCACTGAACGACGCGCTAGAGCTCAAAACGACCGGTCGGGTCATTACATTCTCTCCCACTTAAACATACGTTCGTCCTCGAACGTGCTGAGAACTGCACCGGAGTTGTCCGAAATCACCGTTTAACACCTTGAGCACCTACCCGTGCTACCACAGCTCAGTTGAGCACATTAACTCGATCAAATCAGAAGATATTCTCTTTTATTCAGACAAATAAGCTTAGAACCCAATTCCAACATCCGAAATTCTCCGCCAGGCCTGCTTCCAACATATGAACAGCGTAGCAATCGCTACACGAGGTACCAAAACATGACTGCATACCTTTGCTGAATTCTTACCATGCACCACATCATTCACAGGACCCTAATAACATTCTCTGATCATAATAACCAACATTCCCCGAATCTGATGCTCACAACATACCTCATGATATATATATAAGTCTTGTTCCAACTCTCGCAACACCGCCACGACAGAAGAGACGCGTAGAAATCCATAACCAACTGCCAAGTCAACAAATCATTGAGGCTACACTCCTAATAAGATCATTGCCTCATTCTGAACCAAATAATGATCTTTGATCTTTAATATACTTCATACAATCTGATTGCACTGATCCTAGATCCAATAACCTTGTCTCACCCAGTACAAACTGCTCAGGCAACAAGCCACCCCAGACATGACCAAAAGTCTCGTATGATGCCACAATGTGCCAATAGGCTACCAACTCGAATGTGATACATAAGAAAGACGAACTCTGGAAGGGACTACTCTACTCACGCAGCTAATATGAACTTTCCTCAGAAAATGGAGACAAAACACACAGAATTGAATATAA
The DNA here is from genome assembly GCF_001879085.1 of Nicotiana attenuata. Taxonomy (NCBI): domain Eukaryota; kingdom Viridiplantae; phylum Streptophyta; class Magnoliopsida; order Solanales; family Solanaceae; genus Nicotiana; species Nicotiana attenuata. Next base: position 183,939 of record NW_017671376.1, on the reverse strand, counting down.
GGGACTATAATCATCATCACACTGTTGCGGCGTGAAACCCGATCCAAACAACATACCCATGGCGGCGTGCCACCCCATCCACACATAAAATTCACGTAAGGAGATACACATTGAGCTAAATTGCTCATTACAATAAAATACCGAATATCGGCCACAAGCACGCTAAGTGCATAATACCATCCCTGAGGGGACATATAGCACCATAAGCTAACAAACTCATGCACAACTGAGGTGCGATAAATGTTCTGAAACTAAAGAGCCATCTTGTTCACATAACATCATCGCTACGCGGAACCTCAACACATGAGAAATTTACCAAGCCGTTTCGCAACTCAAACGGCACAATATAGCATTACAAGAAATAGCCGACGACGAAATAACATTCAACGTCCGAATACTCCTCCATAAGGAGAGCTATGCTGAAATGAACACATTCGGCCTGATATAGAGCCCATATTCATATTTATATCCATCCACAGACCTTAAGCCGATTCTGGTCGTACCGAACTAGGCCAATAATCTTTTTTTGGGTCCATAATAACCCCTTTTTCCCATAACACACAAGAATAACCATCATAACCGAAGTAATCCTCCACAGTCGACCACCCAATAAACCGAGTGCCCTCCAGGCATAGATTCTCAAATTAACAATATCATCACAATCTTCATACTTGGTTTCATTCTCCAATCAATCAAGTGACTACATGCCACACTTATACAATCTTCCCGTGGGACACGCTCCCACGACCCTCCGTAACAGATAACAAGTTTGCACATCCATACCACCGGTCGCACTAACGCTGAAAATGATCAAGAATCCATAACCAGGATGCAAAGCCTCTTTCACAAAGCACCGATCCCAGGTGACGCTGAAGACAATGTCAGCTTACTCTAAACATTCAATCCCTTTCATGCTCATCCGAGCTCGTGACGTCCTTGCCAACCCCAAACCGCAACCTTGATCCTCACTTTCAAATTTCATACCGCTTGCTGCACCTAACAAGACAGCATGCGATAGTACAAGAATTTCATCATGACTCCTGAACCACTAACATGGTAAACACTTCCTCACATGGGAACTTTTTACTTATTTCATTCCAAGAGAACCATAGCAACACACGAGCGAATTCTCATAACCGCAGAAGATGCAATTCTTCAAGTAGTGGCCTAAGCCACCTTAGCTCTTTTCGGGAACTGCCTACACATAGCAGGCCATAATACTAGAATACTTCCAAATAAAATCAATTACGGCGGCCGACAAGCCTCACGCGTACCATCACAAATCGCTTGCATAACTCAATCACGCTGAAGGAACTGATCCCTACCACCGGTATGCCAAATCAACCATGGCTAACCAATCCAACCTCTTCCAATTTATCCTTAATTGCCTTAGAATAATAATAACTTCATTCAACACGTAATGCACTCAACCCGAGCAGCCTTGTAACACGAGACCATGCTGTCTCAAATCCCACGAACCATCTCATACCTTCCTTGTGCGCATATTCGCATCTTGTCTGGTATATCCATTCTGGTACTTCCTTTACGAATCCGAAGTCCTTCTCTCCCTTTTCTTCCTATGCTACACTGCAAGTCAAAACATCATAGAACATTCTGCCTCTTATCATAAGCTATTTCACAAGCTCGATCCTTAAACATACCACGGGCTTGAATCCTTAGGCACCACATTTTTAACCTTTGAATTCACCAGGATCGTTATTGAGAGTCACCCACTCTGACATGGTCCCGAATATAATCAACTACAAGGCTCCGCTAGCCCATGACCACCCTCTCAAAGAAGCACCCTGCCAAATCACCTTCCTTGCAACTCACTTCTACGCGAAGCATAATTCCTGAGTCTTCCCAAAGCCTGAACGTGAATCGATGATGCCAATTATAGAACACGTTCTTCAATTCCTTTGCTCAAATTACTGCTGACGTTCTCTTTCCTTAGCCGAAACAACTTACCAATATGCCGATAACCCGAAACCTCACAAGAAGATAATCACACAACCCAATAGTAGGCGGTGGGACTCTCCCACTTAGCTTGAAGCCACCATTACGCAACTCTGGAATCCAACAAGATTCTTTCTTCAGTGTTGACATGATATAGCACAACCAACCCGCCAAGCTCCTCGAAATATTTCTGTAAACCATTTATGAATACTCTGAATCATCAACCACATTCACATGTTCGACCTTCTTATCGGATAGCCAGTAGGATTCTTCGCAGAAGCTTCGCCAACCACACGACCACTGATCTGCTCACAGGAGATAACACACCTGTGGAGATTACACGCCGACATCTTTCAACGCCGCTGCACGAGGCACCATCACTACGTCGTTCATAACCCATCATGAGCCCGTGCTCATCCACCAATTGTACTAGTCCGTTCACTTCTTAGGGACATTAGCTAAATGTGCGAAAATATCTTCCAATTCAAAGTTATGTTGTATCCTTCTTCATATCAAGCAGCCCCTTTCCGTCATATCAATTCTCCCGCCGTTATGCTAGCCAATATTTCGAATTAAGCGCGTAGACCCACTCACCGTCTACTAAAATTTCCCCAAATCACTCCAACTTTCCTCAAGGGTGTAGTTATCCTGCCACTGAATCCTCGTGCTGCTCTGCCACTCCCCCACTTTGGCCAAACCCTCTTCTTTAAGCAACTATTCGACTTCCGCTTCTTACGCCTGGCCTTCTAGAAGTTTAACCACCGCATAACACTTCCCCACATGTCTTTCCTCATCCTTGGTTGCTCAGCTGATGCCTTAGATCAAAACCTAATTCAGTAGCGCTTGAATCGATAGACCGCTACTAGCTTTTAAATTTTTCCGAAGATCATCTTTCTCGAGCCGTCAGCATTAGAAATACACATTCAATCCTGAACCACCGCACCCTGCGATCTCTAACAGCCGCTTCTCCAATACTATTTTACAATATCTTGCCCCCAGGATGAATTGTAGAAGGTCATAACACCAGCAAACTTAGTACATTCAACAAGGACAACGGCACCTCATCACAGATGAAAATTCCACCACGCTCGCAAATACCAAGCCTTGTTACTCCATCTACCCAAATCTGAACATTCTTAGCCGGATTGTCTTTCCCCAACCAGGAATAAAATACCGAATCTCTAAATCATGCACTGAGTAAACCTCCCTCCGAGTCATTCACTGCCCCGACACGTAGGCAAGCATCCTACTATCACATCAATACCGTGCGACAACCGTCCATAAGCATCATGGAAACTTGTGCCTAACCTCAGAGCTCTCAAAAGTACAGATGCTGGGCTAAAACTACAGAATATCCTTCCACAAGGCAACGACACTAGTCAAACCAACTATGCAGGGAGAAACAGCCCGCACCACCTCTGTAGTACCTTTAAAATCTCTAAATTCTTGATTTATAATAAGCGCATCGCGTCGCATAAGATCGATTGGGAAGGAAACAAAGGCATAAGCCTCAAGGAATCAAATCGCACGATGAGGGAATCAAGGAGGGAAGTACTCATAACAGCCCTATAGCCTCCCGAAGATAAGTACAGACGTCTCCATATCGATTCGCGACTAGACTTTCTCATGACTCGTGAGACCTAAGTGAAACTAGTGCTCTGATACCATGTTGTCACGACCCAAAATCCACTAAGGATCGTGATGGCGCCGGACATCGTTGCCAGGCAAGCCAACCATAACTACTTAATTAAATTCTCATTTAAATAATTATGAAAACTATGATTTTCCTTCAATTTTACTAGTAAAAGATACTCATTTCAAATTAAATATAAATATCAAGAAGTGAATACAAAATACCCCATAATCATCCCAGAACCCGGTGTCACAAGTACATGAGCTATCTCTAGGAAACAATATAATACAACAACTGCCTGGAATACAAATAGGACAGAAAGTAAATATGGAAATCCGAAGGAGACTCTGCTGGCTGCGGGTCGTCTCGAGAGGTGCAGCCCACCTAAGTCTCCGTATCAACCATGCTGCTACGCCCACTAGGCCGCTAGAGTTGCATATACCTGTGCAACAAAAATGCACAACAAGTGTAGCATGAGTGCGAAAAAGACGTGTACTCAGTAAGTATCCCGCCTAATCTCGAAGAAGTAGAGACGAGAGGTCGACTTCGACACTTACTAATGGTCCAATAATGATAGATCAATAATGTAACAAATTGAGGATTTATATAAGCATGATTGTAATTCAATAAAGTGAAGCAAGTAAGCAATTCTTTCTTTATAGGAAATTCCCAAATCCCTTTCATCATTTATACATTTATTCTCAAACCGGGAAGAAACAATATCACTTCAATAAATTTCAAGGCAAGCAATACAAGCATGCGCAAATCAGCCGAGGACGTACGGCCCGATCCAACAATATTTAAACTGTGCACTGCCAGAGGGTCGAATGGCGCGAACCATAGATGCATCTATTACCCCGCTCGCGAATCATACATGTGACACGGTCAAACATAAATAAACAACCACCCTGCTCGCGAATCATACATGCGACGCAGGTACACATAGAAACACATACTCAAACAGTCATTCAAGACATTCATCGAGGAGACAATTATTCAAGGAGGTGTAAATTTCCCTTTTTTACAAGTCATGAAAATGAAGTTTTACTCTTTTAGAAAATCATTTGCCATTTCGATATGATTTAAGCAATTAAACTATCAATAAGGTTGCATTTATTACAAGTAAGCATGCTTTTGGGTCCTAGACTACCCGGACATAAGCATAATAGTAGCTACGCACGGACTCTCGTCACCTTGTGCGTACGTAGCCCCCACAATTAGCAGCACATATTCAATTAATTCACCTATGGGGACAATTCCCTCTTACAAGGTTAGAAAGGAGACTCACCTCGCTCCGAAGCCTATATCCCAATTCAAGAACGCGCTCAAACCTCCAAATTGGAGCCGAACGATCCAAAATTATTCAAATGGGGTAAGAACTAGTCAATACATGCTTAAAAGTTCATATTCTAATTATTAAACCAATTTTCCAACCCTAAATGCAAGGTTCCTAAAATTCATCCCCAGGCCCACGTGCCGGGATTCCGAAAATTTTCGAAGAAAGTTGTTACCCATAACCTAAGGATCAAAATATATGATTTTTACTCCATTCCATAACAAATTTCGTGGTCAAATCTCATTTTTATCCAAAACCTAGATTTTTCATCTAAACCCTTGATTTCACCAATTTTCACATGTTAATCTATCCATAATCTATGTATTAAACTCATGTTGTATAGAAATTACTTACCTCGAAGTGCTAGGTGAAAACCCTCTTCCAAAAGCTCCAAAAATCGCCTAAGACCAAGTGGGAAATGAAGGAAATGGTCTAAGTCTCCGGATAAAAAGCCCTGGGTTCCAGCCGCAGATGTCGCATTTGCGACATCCGGCTCGCAAATGCGATGTCACATTTGCGACAAATGCATCGCAAATGCGAAGCCTAGCCAACCTTGCCCTGGTCGCATTTGCGACAAGATCCTTCGCAAATGCGAAGGTGACAACCTAAAAAAGCGATCCTTCGTTCGCAAATGCGAACTTTCCCCTCAGAAGCCCAGGCTCACAAATGCGATGATCACATTTGCGACCAATTCCTCGCAAATGCGATCATACCAGAACCAGAAATTCCAACTCCTTCACAAAACACTCCGAAGCTACTCCGAAACTCACCCGAGCCCCCGGGGCTCCAAACCAAACACCCGCACAAGTCTAAAAACATAACAAGAACTTGCTCGAAGCCTCAAATCACATTAAACAACAATAAAACCATGAATCGCACAACAATTCAAGCTTAATGAACTTTAAAATTTCAAACTTCTACTTCCGATGTTTAAACCTATCAAATCACGTCCGATTGACCTCAACTTTTGCACACAAGTCATATTCGACATTACGGACCTAGTCCAACTTTCAGAATTGGAATCCGACCTCGATATCAAAAAGTCAACTCTCGGTCAAACTTCCCAAAACCTTCAAATTTCTATCTTTAGCCAAATGACTCTAAAATGACCCACGGACCTCCGAATTCACTTCCGATCGCGCTCCCAACACCAGAATTACCGTACGGAGCTATTCCCATACTCGGAATCCCAAACGGACATCGATAACACTGAGATGCACTTCAACCCAAACTTATGAATCTCTTCCAAAAATGCTAACTTCCACAATAGGTGCCAAAACGTCCCCAGGTCTTCCAAAACCCGATTCGGACATACGCCCAAGTCCGAAATCATCATACGAACCTACTGGAACCTTCGAATCCTGATTCCGAGGTTGTTTACTCAAAAATCCAATCTTAGTCAATTCTTTCAACTTAAAGCTTCCGAAATGAGAATTCTCTCTCCAAATCAACTCTGATCTTCCCGGAATTCAATTTCGACCACGCGTACAAGTCATAATACCTGAAGTGAAGCTACTCAGGGCTTCAAACCGCTGAACGATGCGCTAGAGCTTAAAACGACCGGTCGGGTCGTTATACGGCAGCAGAACGCGGTGTTTTACGAGAACTTGGCATTTTCCGGCGTTTAAAGGAGCGGTGGAAATAGATGGTGAGAGAAAAAGATGAAGAAGGGAGGTGATCAGAGAAAATGTGAATGAAGGATTAAAGTTTTTGATTCAAAGAAGTAGCCTCGCATTTATAGATGAGCGACGACGGTTCGGCGGTGCTAGTGGCCGACCATTACTGGCACGCATTTAATGTCTTGGGGAAGTGAACCGACGGGACGTTTCAGTCACTTCGAGCGCTCACATCACGAGAATGACATCATCATTAGAGATTCCGGAGAATCGTGGTTCAAATTGTTTCTTATCGCCTTGCTCTAAGAAACTCGGGGACTATCTATACGGTCGAAATCGTATGCCTCCGATCTATAGGCTCAAGGGGTCGTCTTGAGACCGAGTTCAGGAAAGGTCGAGTTCGAGCTCGAGGGACCAGATCCGAGCTCGAAGACAGAGTGCAATGCCCGAAGATTGAAGCATGATGTACACTGAGGCCGAGTATGATCGACCCCGAAATAGTACCACTATGGATTTATAACAGAATGAGCGGGATTCCTGCCACGTCCCCAAGATCATGACTCAAATCCCGGAATAGAATCGTACGATTCCTACTAGGTGGTTAGACAGTTGTACCAAGAATATTCCTTACTGTAAATAGAAATATACCTTATTTAGGGTTCCCCTATTATATAAAGGGGACCCCAATCATTTGTAACATCATCTCATCATTTGCAAGAATATACTATCCTACTTTACTCTCTTACTATTCATCAGAATTGTCCTTTACATTTATTATTCTTACTTTATTGCTCTTAGTCCATCTCGAGGTCACTAAGCTCGAGGTCACCACTGCTTAGTAACATTGGTTTGATTCACTTATTTCTTTCATTTCTACTTCATATTTCTTGAATAATAATTGGTATTGAATTTATTCACATATCTTTAAAACGACAAATCAAATTTAATTGTTACTCGTATTTTTGAGGTGAATAATTTTCATAACCCCTAAATGTTTAATATGTAAGCTATGTGTAAGTTATGACACTATTTTAAGAATTTTCTCCATATATGCCTATATAAGTAAGTCATATGTTTACTCTCCCTAATTGTGTTAAAAATGCTACTAAGATTAATTAACACCTCTTCATTTCCATAACTTCTTTTTTAAATTATTATTAATTTTTATGCCTTTCATCTTCATAACTTTTATGTTTAATATTATTCATAACTCTTATGCCTTTCATTTTCATAACCCCCAAATGTTTAATTTGTATTTTTTTTTACGGAAAAGATATTTATTTCATGATATTAAACTAGTTAATACAAACGGAAGTCTGATCTTGTGGATCATTAGATGATAATCCATGCATTGCATGCAGATTACCTACCAAACATAGCAAGATTTCTACAACACTTTTCATGTAAGCTATGTGTAAGTTATGACACTATTTTATGAAATTTCTGCATATATGCCTATATAAGTAAGTCATATGTTTTGGAAAGAATTGTCAAAAGAGACAAAAGATTGTGATGCAGATGAGCGCCAAACTTATGGAGAAGTACCATATAATGTCAAAGATAAAGGAGAAAATTAATGAATTCATTCCGGAAAAAAATTAACAATGGAAATTGTTTCTGGTATGGTACAATTTTTTTTCTCCTAAAAAAAAGTCAATGTTCTTAGTTTTATTTCTTTTTCATTTGCTGCGTTTTCTGCTCTCTCACTTTTCGCATATATATGAAGTAACGCACAAAGGCAACATACAAAAGAGATGGAAGAAAATATAGAGTCAGTCATAGTCATTCAGTACTTAACATTGTCTATGTCGATGGAAGAATGACATACAACATGCATGTCCTTACCAAAAATATAATAGCATGTTTGATTAAATGACATCTTATTAATTTCTTGATCACTTTATATATTACTTTAAAGAATTTTACTTCCTTCTTGCATTGGTTCTTATACTCTAAAAAGCCAAGAGCTTAAACTCGAAATGCACGGAAAATAGTGTTGAGATGGAGAGACAAATCCAAGTCATCGATTTGAATATGCCGTTCTTTCAATTTTTAGCACAATCCTGATGAGAGGAGTGACCTCCTGGAAAGTGAAATATCGAGTGTTTACACTTCTATTTTATCGAACAAGTAGTGGTTGCAGTGAACTTCTTGGAAAGATTTGCTTATGAGAGTGAGACATTCCTGTTTTCTATTGTTTGTACCATTTTCTTTCTTGGGACTTATAGAATATTTTTAAAAATGATCAATATTGTTCAACGATTGACGAACAATTAAACGAGTAGACAGGAGTTGTCAAGTGATGTTTGTTGAATTATTAAAAAATTAATAATGTAGTCATTTTTTCCTTCTGGAAAATACAACACAATAGCAATTGGGATAGCTATAAAGAAGGAATTGGAGGTATTTAGTGCGCGCATATGGCAAGGCTGGCAAATACATACTGTGTAATACTAGATTTTCGGTAAATTATACTACTATTAACCTTTCTTTTACTTTCATGTTAAAAACAAAATTTATTTATGTGTTTAGCTTCTTTATTTTACATTTCACGTTTTCTTTCATTTGAGTACAATAATATTTTAGAAATAGAATCATTTTACTAATAAATGAAATATATATAGAGAGAGAAGGGGAGAGATTCAAAATAAAATTCTTTTGAACATTAATTTTCTTTTTTATATTTTTAAAGAAAACAATGAAAATGAAGTTCATTTCAGCTCTATGCAAAAAGTTTATGATTTTTTGGTTCATAAAGTATATAAAATTAATTTCTGTATGTATGTAGATAATATTTTTTTATCTCTTCTACCTCTCTAAAATTTATAAAAACGGATCATTTCCAAATATCTTTACTACCGCGCAAAGCCCGGGTAATTTCACTAGTTTCTTACAATTTTCATCACTAATTCACTGTTTTAGCTATAATTCTCCATTGGTTTTATGATGTCTAATATTAGTTTCAGTTTGTCATCAATAACTATTTTTATTGTATGGATTCTTGACGGATTCATGATTTAAATTCTAATGATTCAACTTTTAAAGTTTTAGCTTTGAATTCATTATATTTTCTAAAGTTATGGGATCTACTATTTTTTCAATTTTAACTAATTGTTATATATAAATTTTTACTCCACATCAAAAGTTATGGATTCAATGGGTTCAATTGAACTCATCATTAACATACTACTGTTGGTATTATTAACCTTGATAATGCGAAGCCAAAGATTTCTGTCACGACCCAAAATCCCTCCAAAGGAGTCGTGATGGCACCTAGTCTCTAAACTAGGTAAGCCTAATATTTACAAAATTAACATTGATGTTTACTAACTTCAAATTAGATAACTCTGAACAATTACAATTCCTAAACCGGTAGTACAAGTCATAAGCCTTTCTAAGAGTAGTTGTACAAAATAAATACATCATTGTTCCAGAACAAAAGGAACAAATGGAAATAAGTACAAATGAAGGTGACTCCAAGGCCTGCGAACGCAGCAGCAGGTTTACCTTGAGTCTCCACCGCGACGATCCGCACAGCTATTACCGACCAAACACCTGGAGCTGTACAAAAGAATATACAGAAGTGTAGTATGAGCACACCACAACGGTGCCCAGTAAGTATCAAGACTAACCTTGGTGGGGTAGTGACGAGGAACAGTAAAGACACCTACTAGTCAAATAATTGCACAGGATATGATAATGAACTACCAAGATTAAGATAACAAAGCAAAATCAATAATAGGGGAAGATCAAACTACAAACAGTAGAGACAATAAAGGGGAACACAGATAGTAACGATCGATAACCAAGTAAATTAACACCACAATAACTGGGACACAGACAAGTAAGAATATGTTCAAACAAAGAATGCGATGTCAACACAATCAATCACCTCATTTTTAATGCACAATCCCGACCATCTCAATCCTCGGTGTCTCATATCATAACCTTAATCTTCAAACCTTTAGCACACACGGCACCTTGTGCCCACATATTTCTATCTCACTTGCACAACGTCATCCTCATTCTACTCAGTACATAGGGTCCTTAACCAATTCAATTAAGATGTTCAAGGAGTCTCATTTATATATATAAAGTAGATTACAGCTGATCACGCCCAACTCTAGTCCTAAAACGGATAAGCGGTCGTTGCAAATATAATCCGGTTTACAAGTCCGGAGTCGAATCCCACAAAGAACTAAGGCTTAGCTATAGTTGTTCAATATCGCTAAGAAACACAAGTCCAAACAATTTTCTAATTATAAGGATTATAATATTTATTTTTATCTACTTAACTAACAAATCTAGAAAACCGTAAAACTATCAATTAACAAGGATAATGATTGGAGTCAAGATTAAGGAGGTCTAGAGTTATGATTTTCCCAATTGTCGAAATCCTTCCCGCGACGTTTTCTATAAATTCGCCTAAGTATTCTCTACCGATCATGAGCGCTCTGACTGTCGTAACTCTCTCCCGAGTAATTACCATAATTTACTAGACGCACTCTCCCGAGTTACGCTAGCTGGCTTTGTTTGTTACAGCTCACTTTATATTGCACCCAAGGCTTCGTTATCCCTAATCCCGCCTTTAAACCAGCAGTTATAGATTCCTCTTATACTTTGGGAGTGATGTTGTTCAACAACTACCTAAATATGCACTCTCTCCCGAGTTATGCACACTAAATAGGCACAGCTAATTGAGGTTCCTGTCAATTAACTACAACAAACACGTAGTTGAACAAATAGAGAAAATACTACGGCTCAATTATATAAAAATAACAAGAATTTATCCTACAAAAGGTTCCATCAAAACCTTAGATAACAAATTAGCTATTCATAATAGCATGTAAAACTACAATACTAAAAGTCATAACCAACAATGAAAAATAGGAAGAGGAAGAAAAACCTCGTAGAAGAATTCCCCGCCTTGCTCCTAGCGTGTTCTTGCCTCCAAGGGTGTTATCTAACCCTAAAATAATGTCTCTCCTCCACAATAGCCTCTCTAGGTCTAAGATATGTCAATAGTATGTCCAACCTCCTCAATAGCATTTTTACATGTATTTATACCAAGTAGGGTCGGGCCCAAATGAAAATAACCCATTCCTGCGCAAACTAGGACTTAGCTCTGTAAAAATTGAACAGCCGCACTGCAGGCTGCGCCGCACCATGCGGCGCGGTAGTGCATTTTATCTGCAGCTTCATATTTTCGAGTCAGGCACAATTTTACACTACTGCGCCGCGCATTGCAGCGCCCCATGCGGCGCGGCAGTGTAATTTTCTCAGAGTGAACTTATTTCGTCCTCTTTTAACATCCGGACTTGGTACACAACCTCCGAACACGATCCCGGCTTAATGTATTGGGCTTTTACTCAGACTTCAAAGCTCCAAATTGATCAATTTAGCTCCAAATTAGCTTTTGAGCTCAGGATCATTTCCTGCAAGGCATAAAACACGTACTAAGTGCAATTCACTATCATTTGAGCTCAAACTCAATTAAAGTGGAGTAAATTAGAGTGTAATAAGCGACTAAAATACGCAATTATAGCCTATCATCAACACCCCACACTTAAACCATTGCTCGTCCTCGAGCAATCAAACTACACTTTATATAGACACGACTTTTTTAAACAATTCTCGTAACTCATCATACCAAAAATATTTAAAATAGACTAAGCACAAGAGTGTAACATCTTCACCTCAAGATTTGACTCACAAGTACCACACATTATTCGCAACTCACCCACTCACTCTAACATAGAGGTCACTGAAATTACATTTCCTTCATGAATCAAGTGCCCTCACACAACAAAGGAGAGTAGTTCCACACAATAAAATTTAAGAACACTTAGGAACTCAAGATAGAAAGAATTCACTCACTCTCAGAAATAACATTCATATGCCACAAAAGATGCACCATAGGCTTGCCCGTAGTGTACTACTCTACTAATCGAGCTCATTCAGTCTAGAATCAAGTAGGACTTTATTATGTTGTAATGTAGGCTGCGGGACGGGTATGATACATTTAGATATAAGAGTGACTACACCTCCCTAAGCACTTTAATACATACACTTTAACATTCAAAACCCCACACTTATGACAAACCATGACTCCACCTTCACATCAATATACATCAACTCCCAAATTATTTAAGCACAATTACATCAAGAGTTACCACTATCAAAGAATATTTTTTCACAGCAATACAACTATTTTTTTTCTTTTCTTTTCTTTGTCAATTAAAGTGGCTCTTGCTCTTTCAAATCAGTGCACTTTTCTCCTTATTTCATTGGTTCCACTCAAAAGCCAAACCAACCACCCCACACTTTAACTTTTACAAAGTTCATAACAATTCAAGTGCTCGTGAGCGGTGAAAAGGTTCAAATATATGGTCAATTCAAATAATTGGGTAAGGCTTGTAATGTGGTTGCCAAAGAAACAGGATTATAGGCTCAAAGGGGTTAACTATGATACATCACAATTAGGCGGGTAAAATATGTATATATGGCTCAACAAGAAATGCCTATATTACTTCCAAGACTGAACAAAACTACTATTTCGCTTTGCAAACACACGGGGCAAGTTCTAGGCATCAAATGCAATGCACAGAATAACACAAAACCTTACACACACATGGCACATAACTCACTCATGATTGGACTAATCAAGACACTCTTAGTCAATGTAGTTAAGCAAATTTAAAATCATACAATTTAAGGTACTTATACAAGAGTCAAAAACTGAGCCTAAGCGTCACAACCAAAGTACTCACTATTCTCAAGGCATAACAAAGTCGAGATATTGCTTCAATTCAAAGCACAACACAATGGCTCTTATTCCTTAAAAAAAAGACTAACTACACCCGGTTCAAATAAAACCTTTAGAAAAGAACCGTGGTTTAAAGAAAAACCAAGAGGTAATTGCTACACTACCTAACACAAAATAAAAAAATATTTTTGGTATTTTCTTTAGACTTACTTCCCTCAAGAAAACTGTCTAGAAGATCCGTCATCAGGAAAAGTCCAATCTTTTAAAAAAAAATATTTAATTAAACGAACACGGCTAAAGTAGCATGAAAAGTCACCCAGACAATCTCCTCACCCCACACTTAAAATTGTGCATAGTCCCCAATGCACACCCATACATACAAGAGGGTAAAAGAAACTCCCTGGTAGGCCAAAGGCCGAAGCACTAGCAATTCATGGGGTACTCAGACTTCTCCCAAGCTTGGTCCTTCGTGCGGGTACCTCACACTTAGTTCCAACCATTTGATTTGCTGATGCATCCTTCCAATACCTTTGCTTTCCATGCTCCTAGAAAATAAAAAAGTTGACAATACAAAAATAATACAATAAAAAAAATAAATAAATAAATAAAAGAAAGCAATAAAGCTGGGTTGCCTCCCAACAAGCGCTTGATTTAACGTCACGACACGACGTGAATCACTTTCTGCCTCCACTTTGAACTTATGAATCGGACCCCAAGTTTTGATTCTGCTCTATGATCATGCTCCTAGGGTGGTGGAACGAATCTGACTGGCCCAATAAAATAATGTAGTATTTTGCACTTCTTGGCCTTTATATGAGGTGTGTAATCCCGACTTTCTGGTAAGAAGAATTCCAGAATGTAAGCACTTTGTTCCTCATTCCTTGACTCCTCAAATGGCTCGGACGACTCTATTTCCAAATCATCATATAAACACAATGTGGAAAAATGCTTGGAGTGAGGACCAATGCGCTCAACTACATGAACATTGGGACTGTCTACATTCTCAATACTAATGACAATAGAGTCAACTAAATATGTATCCTCAATATCCTTGGTTGACTCTAGTATCTCTTCTACAACATCGACATCCTCAAAATCTAGTGCGATTGATTGTTGGTGTTCTACTCTAGCCTCCTCCTCTAGCTCATCAATTTCTGTATCTAATTCACGCTCTTCTTGGATACTATTCATAATATTGGCTTGTTGAGCATTAAAAACTTCAAGCAGTTGACTCATGTGAACTTTCAAGTTGTGAATAGTTTCCTCCTGCCTTTCTATCCGCAGTAGTAATTTACTCTGTTGTTCCAAAATGCACTTTAACATATCTTCGAGCTTCTTTAGGTCAGCTTCCCTAGGTTCTTTGTTCCTATTAACTTCACCAGAAAAAGAAGAACCATCAAATTAAGGGGTTGGGGGAAGGTAAGAAATATAAGCACAACCGTGAAATTGACCATCTTGACCACCACACATATCACACACATTCCACACATAAGATTGAGTTGGTGCACAAAACTCGCTCTCAAGAATATTTTGATAATTTTGCCCTGGGTGGTTTCCTTCACAATATGCATAAGCAGGATCAAAAGTAGAAATTACCAACAACAAAATTCTCATAATTCCATGATGTCATGTTTCTCAAATAAACAAATAAAACTAAAATACAAAATAAAAAAAATCAAATAATAAAATAAAAGTTAAAACTTGAAACCTAGCATTATGTACACCTACAACTACACAGTTAGTTCCCCAGCAACGGCGCCAAAATTTGATCACGCCCAACTCTAGTCCTAAAAAGGATAAGCGGTCACTGCAAATATAATCCGGTTTACAAGTCCGGAGTCGAATCCCACAAAGAACTAAGGCTTAGCTATAGTTGTTCAATATCGCTAAGAAACACAAGTCCAAACAATTTTCTAATTATAAAGATTATAATATTTATTTTTATCTACTTAACTAACAAATCTAGAAAACCGTAAAACTATCAATTAACAAGGATAATGATTGGAGTCAAGATTAAGGGGTCTAGAGTTATGATTTTCTCAATTGTCGGAATCCTTCCCGCTACATTTTCTATAAATTCACCTAAGTATTCTCTACCGATCATGAGCGCTCTGACTGTCGTAACTCTCTCCCGAGTAATTACCATAATTTACTAGACGCACTCTCCCGAGTTATGCTAGCTGGCTTTGTTTATTATAGCTCACTTTAGATTGCACCCAAGGCTTCGTTATCCCTAATCCCGCATTTAAACCCGCAGTTATAGATCCCTCTTATTCTTTGGGAGTGATGTTGTTCAACAACTACCTAAATATGCACTCTCTCCCGAGTTATGCACACTAAATAGGCACAACTAATTGAGGATCCTGTCAATTAACTACAACAAACACGTAGTTGAACAAATAGAGAAAATACTACGGCTAAATTATATAAAAATAACAAGAATTTATCCTACAAAAGGTTCCATCAAAACCCTAGATAACAAATTAGCTATTCATAATAGCATGTAAAACTACAATACTAAAAGTCATAACCAACAATGAAAAATAGGAAGAGGAAGGAAAAACTCGTAGAAGAATTCCCCGCCTTGCTCCTAGCGTGTTCTTGCCTCCAAGGGTGTTGTCTAACCCTAAAATAGTGTCTCTCCTCCACAATAGCCTCCCTAGGTCTAAGATATGTCAATAGTATGTCCAACCTCCTCAAAATAGCATTTTACATGTATTTATACCAAGTACGGTCGAGCCCAAATGAAAAAAACCCATTCCTGTGCAAACTAGGACTTAGCTTTGTAAAAATTGAACAGCCGCGCCGCAGGCTGCGCCGCACCATGCGGCGCGGTAGTGCATTTTATCTGCAGCTTCATATTTTCGAGTCAGGCACAGTTTTACACTACTGCGCCGCGCCTTGCAGCGCCCTATGCGGCGCGGCAGTGTACTTTTCTCAGAGTGAACTTATTTCGTCCTCTTTTAACATCCGGACTTGGTACACGACCTCCGAACACGATCCCGGCTTAATGTATTGGGCTTTTACTCAGACTTCAAAGCTCCAAATTGATCAATTTAGCTCCAAATTAGCTTTTGAGCTCAGGATCACTTCCTGCAAGGCATAAAACACGTACTAAGTGCAATTCACTATCATTTGAGCTCAAACTCAATTAAAGTGGAGTAAATTAGAGTGTAAGAAGCGACTAAAATATGCAATAATAGCCTATCATCAACAGCTTCTAAACCAATTAGGAAATCAGCAAGAAAAGATGGAGTTATTTTAGAAATCGTTTGATATAGTTGTTCGCAATTGCGAACTCCCCTGCCCCAGACCAGCATCGCAAATGCGAGAATGATCTTGCAACTGCAGTCATCGCAAATGCGATGAAATCCTCGCGAATGCGAGAACTGAAACACCAGCACAACTGAACCTCTTCTAACACTCCGAAATGCGTACGAATCTCACCCGAGCCCTCGGGGCTCCAAACCAAAGACCCGCACAAGTCTGAATACATAACACAAACTCGCTTGCGCGATCGAAACACCAAAATAACCTCTAGAACCACGAATCGGATGCCAAAACGCATGAAAATCACTGTGAACTTCAAGAACTTCTAGATTTGCAACCAAGCGTCCGAACCCTATCAAATCAACTCCAAACGACACCAAATTTTGCAGGCAAGTCCCAAATACCATAACAGAGCTGTTCCAATTTTTGGAATCGCATTCCAACCTCGATAACACAAAAGTCAACTATGGGTCAAACCTCTCCATTTTCCGAACTTCAACTTTTCCAACTTTCGCCGAAATCCATTAAATCACCCTACGGGCCTCCAAACCCAAATCCGAACGCACGCCTAAGTCCAAAATCACCATACGAAGCTACTGACATCATCCGAAACTCTTTCCGGAGCCGTTTACTCAAAAGTCAAATTCCGGTCAAATTTTTACCGCTTAAGCTTCTAAAACTAGATTCCTTCTTCTAATTCGACTCCGATTCATCCGTAAACAGATTCCAACCACGCACGCAAGTCGATACACATAATATAAAGCTGCTCCTGACCTCAAACACCGAACCGGATGCAATTTCTCAAAACGACCAGTCGGGTCGTTACAATTTCATTGTGGTCCCTTTCCTTTTTACTTCTTTGTCTTTTGTTAAAGACAAAGTGTCCCTTATTGGTTGTGGAAAGTCACTTCCTTCTCTTTATATTGATTTTCTCTTGTTGGGCTTGTAAAGAGCTAGTAAAGGGAATGGTCTCGCGCACATGGAAAATTGATAGATTTGCCCCTCCCCCCATTCAAATATGATTTTGCTAAAATTTATTTCTTTATTTTTTGAGCTTACCAGAAAAGTGTCCAAATACATGCTTACCAGAACATGTCCAAATTCATTCTCTTTTGAATTGAATTTTGTAACGTTTGTAACAACTATAATTTAATTTCTTGTAACTGTTACTTGAATCTTGTAACTCCTAAAATTCTGTAACAACTTTTTTATTTCATAACCCCCAATTAAATTCTCCTTCTTGTAACAGCTCTAGCATCTTATTTATATTAGGAGTTGTTTTGTGAAGTTTTCAAACATAGAAAAAATACTTTCATCTCTCTTCTTCTTCAGCCGAATCTTGGGCAATTATTTTGTGTAAATTCCAAACTTTCAGCCATGAGAGTGCACGTGTTTGAAGGTGTCGTGGAACCTTGGGGAGCGATTGGTCTTAACGATTTGCACTCAGTCGGGCCGAAATCGCTTTCAAGGCAGTGGCTTGCCGCGGCACAATATTTTTCGATAAGTTGTTCTTGTTTCCATTTTTTCCTTATCAATATTATCTACTCATTTTTCTTCCAACTACGTCCGCCCGGTAGATCCTTTAACATGTGAAGGCCTCGACAGGTATTTGAGACATTTTGCAAAGGTCTGTAGTTAAAATAAAAGGGGTAATGTTACATTATCTTTCCAACCCGAAGCACTCTAACATAATTTCTATATCACCCGGAGGTAAAATAGAAAGCACAAAGGATCACATGAACAATTAAAATTTTCAGATGGCTATTCTTATCTTGATTAATTTTTAACTGCAATAAAATTATATTTGAGTAGGTTAACTATAGAAGGTTTATATATTTCTCGAAATAGGCTGAAAATTCCATACCTACTGTTTATATCAAGTTTAGGTTTTCATCATCATGTGATAGTAGGAGTACGTACAAAATATTTAAGCAAAAAGACACGTGATATATTTAAAATCTAAAATTGCGTACTAGTACTAGCCCCGCGCCCTCATCCTTTACCTTCTGATTCAATCGACTAAAAGTCAAGAAATTTTACAGACTGGTTTTTCAATTTATCACATTCCTATTGGTTGACAATTCATAAGCACAACAGATTATTGTCTAAGCTAATCTAGACGTTTGCACTTATTTCTTTCGGTGATAAAACCATTCAAATGTAGTTCTCCATACGGAATGCCTAACTTTATAAGAAATTCAAAACACGGTAAATTAAATTTCAATGTTTTGACTTTTCTCTACCCATTTAGCATACTTTAACAAAAATTAGGCTCTCATTTTTCCAAAAGTTTGAAAAGCAAAACTCAAAACGATCACATATGCCATACATTTCAACATCGGCTTCTATAAATATGTAAAACACTTGGCCCCTAATATTTCATGCATTAACCATATCCTTAAAAATGAAGAAAATATCAAGGATTTTATTGCTTTCTTGCCTCCTATTTTTAACCTTATTCCAGGTAAAAACTGAACCAGTTCTTGATACTAATAAACAAGCAATCCGTCCAGGTTACACCTACTACATTTTGCCGGCAACCACCGCCGCCAACGGCGGTGGCCTAACGCTAGCGAAAGGCGAAAACGGGAGCTGCCCGCTCGACGTATTTCAAGCACAAAATGTTCAGAGCAAAGGCCTCCCTTTAAAATTCTTAATGGTGAATTCAAGTGCAGGGCTAGTAATTGACGAAAATGAAGACATAAATATAAAATTTGCAGCACCAAGGTACGTGTCTATTTGCAATAAATCCACTGTTTTGAAAATTGAAGACGGGTTTGTGACCACTGGAGGAATTAAGGGTGGGTCTGAAAATGGCACGGCCACAAGTTTGTTTACTATTCAGAAATATGAAGATGCCTATGCGTTACAGTATTGTCCAAGAGCTACAGGGTGTTCTTTTATTTGTCCAAGATTGTTGTGTGGGTATATTGGTATTGCACCTGCAGCTAATGGATCGAGGTGTTTGGCTGTAAATCGTCCAATTTTCAAGATTGTGTTCAAGAAGGCCTAAGATACATAAGCGAATTTTTCACAATTAAATATTTATAATAGATGTGGATTTCCTAATACATATATAAGGTACGAGTAAAGCTATTCGAATTATGTGAATGAATAATTATAAGCTAGGTTTGACTCTATTAAGATGTTCATAGCTAGTAACATATATAGTCAAAATAAATAGCAAGCCCTGATGTTATATTTTATTGGTGTAGGCCATATGCATGTTATGCATGAGGTGTTTCATATTGATTTGTCATCTTAATCCACAGGAATAAATGCTTGATATATATTTGATAAATGTATATTTTTAGCCGCTCCAAAAAATAACAACCGGCACAATATATATTTTTTTGTATAAATGTGTATTATATACAAAAAAAAGTACATATTTTATTTACTTTTTGGCTGGTGAATGCAATTAGTTTCAGCTTATTGGCCAATTTATATATATATATATATATATATATATATATATATATATATATATATATATATATATATATATTTCTTGTAGCTTACCTTTTTGTTATTTTGATTTATTATTATCCTAGTTTCCTTTTCCTGTTGAATTGATTAAAAACTATGTTTATCAATTTAACATGTATCAAATTATTACTACTTTATTTTTTTATCTTTTGCAGATTATCATGCATATTTGACTTGCTATGAAGAGTTTTTGTTGGTTATTTATATCTTTTACAATTACATACGGGTGGTTAAAGGAAAAAGAGACGGGACAGTAAGGATTGTGTGAAAGTCTTAAAAAGATACACCAGATTATAAAGCTTTAGTTTGCTTTGCTCAAAGAAGTTATTTGTTATTAAACTATTTATACTATTAATGCAAAAGAACTTAAGATCCATGGAATTTTTTTTTTTGTTATATATAATTAAAATTTTTACAAAAAACAGTTTAGAAAAACTATCAATGTGTGCAATTTAACCAATAGCAGGTTATTACTTAGTTTTCTAGGTTAATTAGCATATAGATTTGCCGTTTAGAATTACTTGTTATAAATCAACTTATCTGATAGTGTGAAATAAACATATATTATCAGTACACAAAACTTAAATTGCATGTTAATTTAGGTTATATCCACCAACCACCATGCCAAAGATTCAGTGACGATTTGTGAATATAAAACAATGGTAGTGTCGACAGATGCGGATCCAGGATTTTAAGTTTATGGGTTCCTGTCGCAATTTCAAATTAATATACGATAATAACTGGGTTCACAAATAATATTTATAGATATTTAATAATTTTTTTTAACAAAAATACAGGGTCTACGCAAAAGTTACTGGGTTCCGGGAACCCGTATCTTACACCCTAGATCCGCCCCTGAGTGTCAAAGCGGATGGAGTCGCATCTCTTGTCCTCAGAGACGAAGCCATGTGGTCACAAGGGTGGTAAATTGATCACCCTTCGTCGAAAAATTACACTGTGTATATAAGTAAAATATAACGTTTTTGTTATAAATAGAATTGTATTTATGGTGAATGTCTATATTTAGAGAGATTCTAGGGTTCATTGTTTGGTGGTTAAGTCACCCTCTCCCTATAAATAGAGGGTTCTATTCTATTGTAATTCATCCCAAAAATTCAATAAGAATTTCCTCTCTCACTTTCTCTGCAATATTGTTCTTCTTCTTTTATTATTTTATAACACGTTATCAGCACGAGACTCTAACCAATTGAGTAGAAGCTTTGGGATTGAGCATAATGATTGTCAATTATTCCATAAACTTCCTTCATGATTAAATTTTGGATTTAAGGTAAGTATTTTACTTTATTTTTCTCGTTTAAATTCTTGACATTCTATAATTTGATTTTAAATACAAGCAAAGACGATAAATTTTGATTATAACTCTAATGAAGTTACTAAGAAATTATAACCACTCGAAGTGGTAAAATTTCTATGTCTTGCAATGATCAAAGTCATGTATGATCGTGAGTAGAAGAAGTGGAAACACGTCCCATTGAATTTGCTTCATTCGCATTCCCTTAAGAGAATGTGATAGCAGTATGTGATAAGTCTGAAAGAAGACAAAATTATTACCATGAAGGTATCAATGGATGTGGACGTGGTATTAGACGAAATTATAATCGTCATCATTGTGATAGTGAGAATAATAAGGATTCTCAAAATAATCCTTCACTCCGTGAAAGTAATATTTGTCATCGATTTGACATGAGATTTATAAAGCACATATAGATGATTATGGTCCATTCATGATGTGAATGTGACAACATCTGATTTATGAATACATATTCATTCTTCAAAGAATATGAACGTGCTAGTGGTAGTGAATATACCACACTCACCTCTAGAAGGAGGTTTGAGATGATATAAGAAATCAATGTCATTATTATGGCATGAATGGTCATTGGTCACGTACCTATTGTACGCCAAAATATTTTGGCAATGTGATTATTAAAGGACAACAATAATGCAAGAAACATATCTCGCATGTAATTTTGACCATGACCATAATGGTATAACTTTCTCCTTAAAAGAGATATTCACCATGTAGATGTTAATGAATATGTGATAGTACAAAATTAATTGAGAACTCTGCAAAAGCCAATTATACTATTTTGGAGAAACACAATTGATTACCAATAAGGTATTGTGTCGTAGTAAGTCTCAAAGAAACTTATTCAGTTTCCAAAGTATAGCGAAAGCGGTTGGTTATATTGAGACTATAAATAAACGAAAGATTTAATATCTTCTATTACTACAACTTGCAGCGGGGTAATATGTATGTGAAAAGCTACCCGCTTTATTCTCCAGTTTGTACTACATAAACAAATAAAAGAATACCACAATAAAATCGAAGTTTATTGATTTAAAAACCCATATCATAATAAACTTGGAGTTTATTGATAATTGCACACATCATGGTGTAAATATGAAGTTTATCAATATTGATAATTTATTCAGTTGACATAATTGGTTTACCCATATCAATTTAAATATGATGTGCAAAAATAAAAGAGAATTCACATGGGTAAATATTAAAGAACTAGAAAGTTCTTTACGAATTCTATTATGTTGCCTGTTCTCATTAATTGATATACCAACTAAAATTGAGATTGAATCCCATGAATGCTGGAAATTTCAAAGGTGAATATGGGCCCATTCATCTGCCATGTATACCACATAAGATGCATCTATGAGATGGTTACATGTGCGATTATTATTAACCCGCAACTTGGCCGGTGTTTGCGAGGTAACTTGCTCACTAATTTAATTTCGAGCATAATTTCCAGATTTGCTATTCAAGAAGTTCATCTTGATAAGTTGGTTTAAATCACAGTTGGTTTAGCAAAATGATTTATTAAGTGCCTCTACTTAATAGCTAAACAAGTGCTTATGAGAACAAAGTTATCTATATCAGTTTGATATAGGTTATATACGAAAGTATATTACATTCTCCCCTCACAAGTGGTTCAGGGTAAGGAACCAAATAATTACATCTTATTATAGTTGATGTGCGGTGTATATTTTGACTAACATCATAACGCACAAAGATGGATTCTCAAAGTTGAGGAAACAAGTTAGTTTTTCTAACATGAGGGGGAGACATGATAAACAGTTGAGAAAAAGTTACATGGAATGAATTATCATTTATACATCTATATCCCCGAATAAAATAATATGAACTTGAAGTTCATAAAAGGATAATTCATTTGCAATTTATTGCAAAGCATGCCAGACGCATTTGCTGACCCAAAGAAAGTAACTATATTCTCATTGCAAATGCTCTTATTAAGTCCTAGAAGGACAACGTCTATGGTACGCTTCAAGCATATAGACAAATCGGTTTCAAATAAACTTCTTAATATAGAAGATGAGCAAATGATCAAAATGATCATAATAAGGAGGCAAGTGATCTAGAAGATCACATGACATAGCACTTCATAAAATCTCAGGAGAGATTCAGGTACCGTAAATATGAATGGAGAGATCTCTATGTCATGTCTTTATGAAAAATAAGGAGGTTGGAACCGATATAAAATGTTTGTCGACGACATCTATGATAGCGCTAAATATATATATAAGAGGATCTTAAGTCTAAAGAAACAATTCAAGTAGAATTGGTTTCATATGAACGCCATGTAGTTTTGAACATGTAGTTCAAACACTTGAAAGTATAAGTCAATGGTATGTGCAATCAGTTTTCGATATCTTATATGTCTAGCATGACATGAAAACTTGATATGCATCTAAAGTCTATTATATGGCTTATATGACTTAACAATCCCTAAAGGATTTAAATTGCTTAAAGCATATAAAATTCATGATCATGAAGTACCACTTCCTTAGTGCAATTTGTGCACAAATGTATCTTGCTATAACTATATGCATGATAATATGATAGCAAGAGTTTTCACCCCTATGTGAAGATATTGAAATGATGATTCCAACAAGATCATATGAAGACAATACATCTATCAGGGATGATAATTTCAAGGTGAAACAAATTCGTTGAAGTTAATATGGCTGATATTGTTTATCAAATATCTACCAAAGATCTTTTCAAGATGGTGCACAAGATTGGAATGCAAATGCTTAAAGATGTGAATTGCTGCTCTCATCAGGGGGAGTTAATACGTGTTGTACTCTTTTTCCCTCACAAGGTTTTGTCCCACTGGGTTTTCCTTGCAAGGTTTTTAACGAGGCAACCAAAAGGCGTATTGTTAGATATGTGTACTCTTTTTCCTTTACTAGAATTTTTTTTCCCACTGGGTTTTATTTTAGTTAAGGTTTTAACGAGGCACATTATCTGTTGAATAGACATTCAAGGGGGAGTGTTATAAATAGAATTGTATTTATGGTGAATGTCTATATTTAGAGAGATTCTAGGGTTCATTGCTTGGTGGTTAAGTCACCCTCTCCCTATAAATAGAGGGTTCTATTCTATTGTAATTCATCCCAAAAATTCAATAAGAATTTCCTCTCTCACTTTCTCTGCAATATTGTTCTTCTTCTTTTATTATTTTATAACAGTTTTAGATATATATAACACATATTGAACACCCTTTGTTATAAATTTTTTTATTTCTTACAAATTTGAATACCCATAAAGAAATGCCTAGCTTCACTGTCCTATACTAGTGTAGTGTCTGCATAGAGGAAACAGAGTAGAAATCAGATGCAATCATAGTGGCAAAGGGCATCTGATTGCTCATCACAATTCATAGGGCTGAATCGACAAAGGTGCGCTCCATTTCCAGTGGGATAACAATTAAATAACACTGTAGACGTTTAAATTTTATTGGATTTAAATCCATAAAATAATTTGGATTATATTTTAAAATTCAAGATATATTAGTCCAAATAAATATTATGGACTAATATGATTGAATTAATTATATAAGTCCAATATATATGGATTAAATAAATATGTATTAATCCATTGGGTTAGCCCACTTAATTGGGCTAAAGTGATGAGCCCACTTCATTAAGCCCAAGATGACATCTTCCTAGAGGCCCGGTTTGGTGCCACGTGTTAAATGACGTGGCGCGTCAAGTCAAGCGGAAGAGCCAATATGATCATGCCACGTGTCAAAATGACAAGGCATGCCCAGTCACACAGAAAGGCCAATGAAATCGTGCCACGTGTGCAAGTGACATGTTCTGGCCAATCAAATGCGGCCATGTCACACTTTAATTTGATTGGTCGGAAAGAGTTTGTTCTTATCATAACTCTTCCCTTCCACAACTATAAATAGGGGTCTTCATAACTCAGAAAAGACACCAGAAGTTATAACAAGAAGCAAGAGAGAGCTCGTGGATCAAACACCGCAAATTTCTCTACAAGTTTCAAGCTTCAAGCAATCAAGTTCAAGTTCAAGAAATAAAGTTCAAGCTCAAGAACGAAGAAAGAATCAAGATCAAGTTCAAGCAATCAAGCTCAAGTTAAAGCTCAAGAACAAGATCATCGTTTGTGGAAACAAATATAGATTCAAGATCAAGCTCAAAGGCCCTTGAATTTATTTACTATTGGAAAGAAGAATCAGAGGATTCATAGAGATTGTACACTCAAATATTCGAAATAAAATACTACGATTGTTGCAATATTTTTCGGTCTTGATTTTATTTTCTCGACGAAATTTATTGTCTACAAATTCTGGCACGCCCGGTGGGACAATCTCTACCTCTCATCTTAACTTTTCAATCACCAAAGTTCAAGAACATTGAAACGGCTTCAAAGAAAATCAACTCCGTTTCAACTTTCACCAAGGCTGCGAACTCCAGGTTCTATGCTGATGTGGAAAGCATCCTCGATGTCACCTTTGGAAGCTTCGGACCAGTTACGAGGAGCAAAGCAAGCTCTTTAGGACAACAAGCACCCCAAGTGCCGTCCGCATCAACCCCTGTTTTCGGATCTTCATCCTCAAAAGGAGCAAGATCTGCCACAAACGCATCTGAAGGAGGAAGCGATGTTGCTGAAAAGATCAAGAAAACTCTTGCTCTGCTTGACCTCTCCGGCTCCAAGCACTCTACTGTGAAGGAAGATGATGATGCTTCAAGTGATGGATCATCCCCACTTACACCACTTAACGTGAGCCAATCAAGGATCAATCTGTGTGAAAATCCATGCTACTCTCCGTCATCCACGACAATCATGCAAGCCATGGTGACAAACACTTTATCCATGGAGGAGCAGTTGGCAAACTTGACGGAAGCAATCACTGGCTTGACCAAATGCATGCAAAATCAAGAGGCTAGAATTGACAAGCTAACAGATAGGGTGGGAATCTTGATGGAAGAAGAATCTACCCATGCACCCGGCAAGCTCCCAGAAGTTCTAGAGAGTAACTCTCCCCCAAGACAAACAGCATCCACTAAGGCTATCCCTGTCTCATCTGAAGGGATGATTCCAATCGATCAACTGAAGGAGTTCATCGAAGGAACCATTAAGAACAAATATGAAGTTGCTGCCAAATCCTCCATTACATATGCAAAGCCGTACACTGTAAGGGTCGATATGTTGAAGATGCCTGCTGGCTATCAACCTCCGAAGTTTCAACAGTTTGATGGTAAAGGCAACCCGAAGCAACATGTTGCGCACTTCGTGGAGACGTGCAACAATGCTGGGACTTATGGAGATTACCTCATCAAGCAGTTTGTCCACTCGCTAAAAGGAAATGCTTTTGACTGGTACACGGACCTCGAGGCTGGATCTATTGACGGCTGGGATCAACTAGAGCAAGAATTCCTCAATCGCTTTTATAGCACAAGACGCACGGTGAGTATGATAAAACTTACAAATACTCGTCAACGAAAGGAGAACCAGTTATCGACTTTATCAATCGTTGGAGGAATGCAAGCCTCAACTGCAAAGACGGGCTTAGTGAAGCTTCAGGCATAGAGATGTGCATCCAAGGCATGCATTGGGGATTGCGCTACATCTTGCAAGGTATCAAGCCTAGCACATTTGAAGAACTTGCAACTCGTGCCCATGACATGGAATTGAGCATGGCCTCCACTGAAATGAAAGGCTACCCATCTATGAACCTCGCAAAGCAAATGACAAGCAAGAAGTCAGGAAGTGGGGCAAGTTCGTACCCAAGTCTGAAAGCAAAGAAGCTAGGAATGTCAATACGTCACCTATGAAGTTCACGAAGAAGGTGAGCAAGAAGCAGAGTATGAAATCCACTTCTTTTCAAGACCAGCCAAGTGGAAAGTTGACTCTAAAAGAGATGCAGGAGAAAGAGTACCCATTCCTAGATTCTGATGTGCCAGCCATTTTCGAAGAACTCCTCGAGTTAAATCTCATCGAGCTTCCGGAGATGAAGCGACCAAATGAAGCTGGGAAAACAAATGACCCAAACTACTGCAAGTATCACCGACTTGTAAGCCACCCTCTAGAGAAGTGCTTTGTCTTCAAGGATAAAGTCATGGACTTGGCTCGCGAAAAGAAGATCGTGCTTGAAGATAAGAAAGCAAGCGCAAACCAAGTCTCTATCACCTTTGGCTCATTCAGTACGGATGAATTATGCGGTATTAAAGAAATCAATACAACAACCAACAAGGAAGATGATGGTAAAAAGACCAATGAAAAAGAATTCAGTTAAGCGTCTGAAGAAAGCAAAAGTGGAGATGCACTACCCTCAAAAGCCACGACATACAGTGACTTTGGAGGATTTCTTACCATCTTGGTTCCACACGAAGATTTCCTGTGATCGTGTTGAGGCCTCTTGTTGCCATGCTGACAAAGGGGAAGAAAAGAGTGATGACCTACCGTTGGCACCATCTTCGGAAAAGCCCATCGAGTCCACTCCTCAAGAAGTTAATGCTTGTGAGGAAAAGGTCACGTTCACAAATGACGATCTTTTGCAAGGTGAAGCTCCTCATAACCGCCCATTGTACCTGGTTGGCTATATGTGCGATGAAAGGGTACCATCGATTTTGGTTGATGGAGGATCATCAGTGAATATTTTGCCAATCCACACTGTGAAAGAACTTGGTATTCCTATGAACGAACTCTCAGAAAGTCGTGTGATGATCCAAGGATTCAACCAAGGGGGGCAAAGAGCCATAGGCGCGATCAGGCTGGGAATCACTATTGAAGATATGCAATCAAGTGCATGGCTGCATGTGATCGACGCGAAGACTTCATACAATGTTTTGCTTGGGAGGCCTTGGATACATGAGAATAAAGTTGTTCCATCTACCTACCATCAATGTTTAAAATAATACGCGGGTGAAGTCGAGAAGATGGTAGTTACTGATGATGAGCCATTCACCGAGGCTGAGTCACACTTCGCCGATGCAAAGTTCTACTTGAAGAACCGCATTGTGAAGGAGCTTAAAGTTGATGATGGTACAAAAAGCAAGAATGACGAACCCATAACTAAAAGAGCTGATGTGACTATTGGCAAAGCCAAAACTGTTACTGAGGAGGTACCCGCCAACGTGAATAAATCTCATAAAGGGGGTATTGCGTCTTATGGAAAGAAAGTAAGTCCCGTGCTCCAATATGTCCCTAAAAGGAAGAAAGACGAGGGCGAATCACATAATCTCCAAACCAAGATGCTAAGGAAGTTAACTCTTCCGGTAAAATGAATTGAGGCAGTAAAGTTGTCCTCAAAGCCGCTTGCAGGGTTTGTAGCCCAAAATCGTTTGCAGAATGTGGCACTCCCTACAAAGCGAACAGATAAAGGTTTCAATCCTAACGCTTACAAGCTATTTGCAAAAGCTGGATACAATCCCAATGAGCTGTCAAAGTTAGGGAAGCTCCCATCAGAAGCTGAAACGAGGCAACCACGTGAAGGTCTGGGATACAAGCAACCGTCACCAGTGCGCATCTCAATAAAAAGGGCGAGTAGCAATTATATCAGTGTAGAAGATGAATCAGCCGCTTGTAACAAGCCTTCTGTCTTTGATCGGCTTGGAAAATCAACTGTGAGAACTTCTGTAATTGGGTCCATTAAAGAAGGGGAATAAGTTCCAGAGAAATCATCGAAATACAAGAACACCCGCTTCACCCAAAATTCAGGAGATCTCTAAGGATTTCCAAAGTTTGGTTCCTTCCAGAATGAGGCGACAAACAAAACTGGTGGTTTCATGTGAAGAAGTACTGAAGGTAAAGCCATATACTGTGGTCTACACTAAGGAACGTGACGAAGATGAAGAAAGTGTAGGTTCTTCGTATCATATCACTGTACAAGGCGAGAATGGTATTTCGTCTTCGATGGAAGATAATGCGGAATTAGAGGATGTTTCGTCGTGTTATCACATATACTCCAATAATGGAGACCCTCAAGAAGATGAAGATGCGAAAGATGCTCCACCTGAACTTGAAGAAGGAGTGAAGACGACAGTTGATGCCTTAAAAGAAGTTAACCTTGGCACCGATGAAGAACCAAGACCCACCTACCTAAGTGCTTTACTAGAAGTTGATGAAGAGAGCACTTATATTGAGTTACTCAAAGAGTTCAGGGATGTCTTTGCTTGGAGTTACAAAGAGATGCCTGGCTTGGACCCGAAAGTAGCAGTCCATCACCTTGCAGTCAAAAATGGTGCTCGCCCTGTTAAACAAGCTCAAAGGCGTTTTAGGCCAGACTTGGTTCCCCTGATTGAAACTGAAGTTAACAAGCTCATTGAAGCTGGATTTATTCGGGAAGTTAAATACCCAACATGGGTTTCAAGTATTGTCCCTGTAAGGAAGAAGAATGGCCAGATTCGAGTATGCGTTGACTTCAGGGACCTCAATAATGCGTGTCCCAAAGATGAATTCTCGCTTCCTATTCCAGAGCTGATGATCGATGCTACTACTGGTTACGAGGCAATGTCTTTCATGGATGGTTCATCGGGCTATAACCAAATTTGCATGGCACCAAAAGATGAAGAGCTTACAATGTTCCGCATCCCCAAGGGTATTTATTGCTACAAGGTAATGCCTTATGTCTTGAAGAGTGCTGGTGCTACTTATCAAAGGGCTATGCAGAATATTTTCGACGATCTTCTCCACAAGAATGTCGAATGCTATGTTGACGACTTGGTGGTCAAATCAAGAGAGAAGGGCGACTACATGAAAGACTTGAGGATGGTATTTGAATCGTTCCGGAGGTACCAACTTAGGATGAATCCATTGAAATGTGCCTTTGGAGTTACTTCTGGAAAGTTCCTTGATTTCATTGTCCGACATCGAGGGATCGAAATTGATCAAGCCAAAGTGGATGCCATTTTGAAAATGCCTGAGCCTCGAGATATCCATGAATTGAAATGTCTGCAAGGAAAGCTAGCATACCTTAGAAGATTCATATCAAACCTAGCTGGGAGGTGCCAACCATTTAGTCACCTCATGAAGAAAGGCGTTCCTTTCAAGTGGGATCAAGCTTGTAGCAATGCCTTCGAAAGTATCAAAACCTACTTGATGAAGCCTCCAGTTTTAGCAGCTCCTATACCAGGAAAGCCATTGATACTATACATTGCGGCGCAGGAAAGGTCTGTTGGAGCACTATTGGCCCAAGAAAATAGTGAGGGGAAAGAAAACTCTCTTTACTACTTGAGCAGGATGATGACACCTAACGAGTTGAATTATTCGCCAATTGAAAAGTTGTGTTTAGCGCTAGTCTTCTCAATTCAAAAGTTAAAGCACTACTTTCAAGCTCACGTTGTCCGTCTTGTTTCTAAAGCAAATCCCATCAAGTTCGTGATGTCAAAACCTGTTCTTAGTGATCGACTAGTGAGATGGTACCTCCAATTTCAACAATTCGAGATTTTGTACATCCCACAAAAGGCTGTAAAAGGACAAGCATTGGCAGACTTCTTGGCAGATCATCCGATACCTGATGACTGGGAGCTAACTGATGAACTACCTGATGAGGACGCAATGGTCGTTGAATTCAACCTCCATGGAAGATGTACTTTGATGGTGCTGCGCATCGTGGGGGAGCTGGGGCTGGCGTAGTATTTGTCACTCCCCAAGGTGAAGTCTTGCCCTACTCCTTCACCTTGACACAACTCTATTCCAACAATGTTGCTGAGTATCAAGCATTAATACTTGGGCTCGAAATGGCCGTTGATATGAAGCAATTGCAATGGCAAGTCTTTGGTGACTCCCAGTTAGTGGTCAATCAGCTTTTGGGTAGTTACGAGGTTAAGAAGCCTGAACTACGCCCATATCATGATTACGCTAAAAAGTTGATGGGGTGGCTCGGTGATGTGACTATTCAGCATGTGCCAAGGAAAGAAAATAAGAAGGCTGATGCTTTAGCTGCTCTAGCTTCATCATTAGCCCTGCCTGACCAAGCGCAAATTACTGTATGCCAAAAATGGGTAGTACCGCCCCCAAATGAGGCTGAAGGTGAAGAAAACGAACTCAAGCATCTTGTTACTGTTTCTGAAGTTGAGAAAGAAGAATGGCGACAACCTATTATCGACTACTTTTGCTATGGGATACTTCCAGAAAATCCGAGGAGAAGGACTGAAATCCGTCGTCGTGCACCTCGCTTCCTTTACTACAAGGATACTCTATACAGAAGGTCGTTCGAGGGAGTACTCTTGCGATGCCTAGGAGAAGAAGAAGCTCTCCAAGCTTTGCAAGAGGCACATTCTGGGGTATGTGGGTCATACCAGTCTGGATTAAAGCTCCACTTCCATATAAAAAGGAGGGGATATTATTGGCCAACGATGTTAAAAGATTGCTTGGACTACGCTCGAAGATGCAAGGCTTGTCAATTCCATGCGAATTTTATTCATCAACCTCCTGAAGTGTTGCACCCGACTGTTGCATCCTGGCCATTTGACGCTTGGGGATTGGATGTTGTTGGACCACTGCCAAAGTCCTCTGGTGGGCACCTATACATCTTGGCTGCAACTGACTACTTCTCAAAATGGGCCGAAGCTGTTGCTCTTAAGGAAGTAAAGAAGGAAAATGTTGCAAGTTTCATCCGAGTAAACATTATTTATCGCTTTGGCATTCCTCGTTACATAATAATGGATAATGGAAAGCCATTCGATAATAGGCTGATGAACAAGATTTGTGATCTCTTTGGCTTCAAGCAACGTAACTCTTCGATGTACAATGCTGCTGCCAATGGTCTAGCTGAGGCATTCAACAAGACTCTATGCAACTTGTTAAAGAAAGTCGTCTCCAAATCCAAAGGAGGTTGGAATGACCGTATGGAAGAAGCTCTATGGGCATATAGGACGACTCACCGTACGCCAACACAAGCGACTCCCTATTCTCGTTTATGGAGTCGAAGTCGTCTTGTCACTTGAGCGTCAAATACCTTCATTACGACTGGCTATTCAAGAAGGGATCACTGATGAAGAAAATGCTCGACTTCGATTAGCAGAGTTGGAGGCTCTTGATGAGAAGAGGTTTGAAGCTCAATAGAGTCTTAAATGTTATCAAGCTCGATTGTCTCGCGCCTTTAATAAAAGAGTCCGTCCGAGATCCTTTCAAGTAGGAGGTCAAGTCCTTATCGTACGAAGACCCATAACTACTTCCCATAAACCTGTAGGGAAGTTCATTTCAAAATGGGATGGGCCATATGTCGTACAATAAGCTTACTCAAGTGGGGCTTACAAGCTGGTTGATGCAGATGGCATGAGAATCGGCCCTATCAATGGCAAGTTTTTGAAGAAGTATTATCCTTGAAGTTGCAACGCTCCTTAACGCACGAGCCTAAACTGCATGTTACTACACTCCTGGCCCGCATGAGTCTAAACTGTGTACGATCAAAAAAAAAAGAGTGAGTCTGCTAGGTTGAAAATCTCGAAAGAGGCGGCCTAGGCAAAAGTTAGGACGTAAAAAAAAGAAGAAAAAAATCTACCCATTCTGAACTACGGTATGACTTGATCCTCTTCACCGAGGTACGTAGGCAGCTTAGAGTTTCATTCTAAGTTCAGTCGCATAAATTCAAAAGATACATATTGCCCCAATTGTTGTCCGAGTGAAGTATGGAGGAATGTAAAATCAAGCTGAAACGCCATCTTCCTGTTGAACTTTGATCTCATTTGATTTAAAGGGGGCAACACTCCACGGTAAATTGATATCTTCGATGGGCTGATTTTTGGAGGATGTCAAGTATTTGCGATTAAGTCCAAGGATTCTCTATGTCTTCAGGTTCGTCAAACCTTCAAGTTTGTTGGTCTCCAAGTCTGCCCTCTGCCTTAAAAAAAAGGGAAGAGAAGAGAGGCGTCAAAAGGAAACACAAGTATAAGGAAAAGATTGCTTGGCACAACATTTCAAATTCAGTGAGACTTGAACCCAAGATATTTGTGAGAATATAGCTCTTGAATTTCGATTGATGTCAAGTAAGACATCTTCCGATCTCGAGGCTTCTATACCAAGATGCAAATGTTTTGGTGAAGTCGCGCAAATCTGGAATTGATAGCGTGGTACAATATAAAGTTGATTTTAAAATATTATCTGGGACGATTCTGAAGTTTTTTGATTGATAATTTTGGATATGTTTTAGATTTTGTATTCTAGTTTTCTTGAAATCAAACGGTTTGCAATTTCGATATTTCTACACCAAGATATGAATTTTTTGGTGAGACTGCGAAATCTGGAATTGATAGCGTGGTGCAATATAAAGTTGATTTCAAAATATTATCTGGGACGATTCTGAAGTTGTTTGGTTGAGAATTTTGGATATGTTCTAGATTTTGAAGTCTAGTTTTCAAGATATCAAGAGGTTTGCAATTTCGATATTTTTACACAAAGATATGATTTTTTTTTGTGAGACTGTTCAAATCTGAAATTTTCAATGTGGTGAAATCTAGAGTTGGTTTCAAAATATTATCCGGGGCGATTCTGAAGGTGTTTGATTCTATGTTTGGATATGTTTTAGATATTGAAGTCTAATTTTTGATAAATCAAACGGTTCATTATTTGGACTCTCCCACGACAAGATATGAATCTTTTGTTACAAGCGCGTAAAGCTGATAATTATGCGACTGAAATAAAAGTCGGACAATGTAAAGTAAAAGAGAAGCTGAAATATTTAAGCCCTCGAAGTCTCCAAGTTGAAGTCTTCAAGTCCGTCGGTATTCAAGTTGAAGTCTCCAAGTTGAAATCTTCAACTCCGTCGGTCTTCAAGTTGAAGTCTTCAAATTCGCCGATCTTCAAGTTGAAATATTTAAGCCCTCCAAGTCTCAAAGTTGAAGTCTTCAAGCTCGTCGGTCTTCAAGTTTCTGTCTTTAAATTCGCCAGTCTTAAAGTTGAAATATTTAAGCCCTCCAAGTTGAAGTCTTCAAGTCCTTCGGTCTTCAAGTTTCAGTCTTCAAATTCGCCGATCTTAAAGTTGAATTGTTTAAGCCCTCCGAATCTTCGAGTTGAAGTCTGCAAAGTCCGCCAAATCTTCAAAGTTTTGCAAGTGTTCAAGTTGATGTCGTCTTCGAGTTGAAGCTTTATAACTTTCCAATCTAAAGGTGGACATATAAGTCCCTTTGCACCTTAAGTTGGCCTCTTCGTGGGTTTGTCCTTAAAAGGAACTATAACTTTCCAATCTTAAGGTGGACATATGAGTCCCTTGGCACCTTAAGTTGGCCTCTCCGGTAATCGGACCACATTGAGAGTAATCTCTCCGGTAGTCGGGCCATTTTGAGAGTAATCTCTCCAGTAGTCGGGCCACATTGAGAGTAATCTCTTCGGTAGTCAGGCTATTTTGAGAGTAATCTCTCCGGTAGTCGGGCCACATTGAGAGTAATCTCTCCGGTAGTCGGGCCATTTTGAGAGTAATCTCTCCGGTAGTCGGGCCACATTAAGAGCAATCTCTCCGGTAGTCGAGCCATTTTGAGAGTAATCTCTCCAGTAGTCGGGCCACATTGAGAGTAATCTCTCCGGTAGTCGGGCCACATTGAGAGTAATCTCTCCGGTAGTCGGGCCATGAAAGTAATCTCTCCGATATTTGGACAGGGATGAGTATCCATCCCCTCACACCCTAAGACCGTCTTTTTCATGCGTAGATCATCTTGTTGAACAAAAACACATCTTTCTCGCTTGACCTACAAAAAATAAAGGACAAAAAAAAAGAGCGAGCTCAAAGAATCACAAGGCACAACCAAATATGAAGCAAAATAAGATGACACATAGGAGTATGTAGACCCTGGATCAAATAGAACTGAAGCATCTCTACTGCAAACCAAAACAGTACCTGTGATAACAGTATCTGATGACTCAGCCTCAAGCTTGGCTGGGAAAGCATAACATTGGGGCTGAGCCCCACCACTCTGAACCATATCCCTGGGACGACCTCCTGCTGGCTGGCCTCCACCTCTAGCGGCCTGGCCTCCAGCTCTAACGGCCTTACCTCCACCTCTAGAGGGGTGACCGTCTACCTCTGGATCCCCTGACCCCTACCTCTAGCTGGCTGAGTGGGCGGTGCCGGGATCATGGCACGAGAAACCTTGCTGCTATGACTGAATACCCACTAATCTCGGGCAGGTCCTCCAGATATACCCCATACTCACCACACTCGAAACATCCATCCTGAAACTGCGGTTGAGGAAACCTGAGACTGACCC
>NW_017671376.1:33022-147813 GCF_001879085.1 Nicotiana attenuata | reverse complement strand
GCCAATGAAATCGCGCCACGTGTGCAAGTGACATGTTCTGGCCAATCAAATGCGGCCATGTCACACTTTAGTTTGATTGGTCGGAAAGAGTTTGTTCTTATCATGACTCCTCCCTTCCACAACTATAAATAGGGGTCTTCATAACTCAGAAAAGACACCAGAAGTTATAACAAGAAGCAAGAGAGAGCTCGTGGATCAAACACTGCAAATTCCTCCACAAGGTTCAAGCTTCAAGTTCAAGTTCAAAGTTCAAGAACGAAGAACAATTCAAGTATTCAAGATCAAGAACGAAGTCAAATCAAATACAAGGCGTTCAAGATCAAGGCTACTTGTTCATGATACAATTTGTGGCAAAAATCAAAGTGTTCGCGACGGATAAATCGAATTCAAATTCAAGATCAAGCTCAAAGTCCCTTGAATTTATACTAGAAAAGTAGAATCAGAGGAATCATAGAGATTGTGACACTCAAATATTCGAAATAAAATACTACGATTGTTGCGATATTTTCGGTCTTGATTTTATTTTCTCGACGCAAATTTATTGTCTACAACTATTACCTCAGAAATTTAAATAATATCAACTAGATGGAATATATATATATATGTCAAATTTCATTTCAAATATAATCTCTGAGGGAATGATCTAAGGATCGAAGAGTAAAATCATAAGAATAAAGTTTGAATTTCAATTCAGATAATACTAAGTAAATTTTTCACCTCTCTAAAGTGTATGGAGTTACTTATAATTATGAGAGCAGTTTGTATGAAATAACTTCTTTTTATTTATAAAGTAACTTAATATTTATACCGTAAGGATAGCATGTGAAAGATTGGCCAGCTTTTATTGTCATAAAAACTACCTGGGTGATCCAATATTGTTCTTTCTTTTTGAACAATATCTTCTAATAGTAAATGCATGTTGCTGGCCAAACATTTTCTGGTCGTGATATTGAATTTGACAAATGTATTGCAAATAATTGCTTAAGATATGATGTCATTCCCCAATTACTTGCTCCATTATACACGTATTCCTTGTCATCATCTAATAAACCCAGCGTATAACATGCATCTTTAAAAGTCTCATGATCACAACCGTTGATTTTTTTTTGAGTTCCTCATTGCTCTAATGACATTCAAAAACAATCTAAGGTAATATTGCTCGCCAGATTCAGGTGGAACAAAGAAGATTCTCTCAATAGAAAATGCAAGTGTTCTTCTTTTTCCCTATCTTTTAAGTTTTGTTCCCACACAAACTTTAGAGGAAATTCTGCATAAGTTAATTCTCTTGCTTCAGGAAATGTCTTATTAGCTTCAAACCAGCTTAAAAACATAGATTCCTTATTGGTTGGTCTATTGACAATTGCATCGATTGGCTCATCATCCGAAAATATGACAGTCTAATTATTTGGAAGGTGAAAAGATAGCCTTTCTACCGATGGTTCTCTATAGTGTGTTGAGAATTTAAAAATTCTCCAAGCAGCTTCACAAGGTGATATGTATCGGCAATCACAATACATATTTATTTCATCAACAACCCCTGAGTCTTCCTTATTTTCACTTTGAGAAAAAACTGCAGTGACACGATCATTTCCTTTATTAACATACTTAAATAAGTACTTAATGGCTCATGATTGATTACACCATCCACATATATGTGCACTATACTTCAATAATAAAATTTTATTGTGTACTACAATATACCTATTATCCAATTCAATACCTACTCTGTTCCAGTTCTACCATCATCCCTTCTTCTATAAATTGGATATCTTCATCAATTATGGTTGATGGCACGAATTTTTTGAAAAGTGCTTTTGTGCATCTACCATTCTGTTTACTCTAAAAATTGAGTACCAAGTAAACTTATATTGTAGTTTTTTAAATATGTGATTTAATTCAATACCAATTGATAATCAAGGGATTAAATAGATAAATTAAAGAATGAAATAAGTCAACCCAGTATACAAGCTAAATCTCGACAGACTTATGACAGTCTCGAGGTGGGATAGTAAGAACGACAAATTATAAGGCAATTTTGATGAACAATAAGCAAGAAAGTGATGAATGTATATTTTCTTATTAGTGAACCGTGGTTACAAATGAATGGGCTCCCCCTTTATATAATAGGGGAGTCCTAAATAAGCTACACTTCTAATTACAATAGGAAATCATATTTGACAGTTGTCTAACTGCCAAGACCAACCCATTCCGAAATTTACGCCGTGATCTTCGGGCCGTTGCGGGTATCTCGCTCTTTCCGTTACTGAATCATAACGGTATTATCTCGAAGCATGCCTTCTTTCGACCTCGTAAATGATATCGACCTCGACATTGAAAAGGAGCTTCGACCTCGAGCTCGACGTTCCGGTCTCCGGACGTGGTATCACTTTTTTCATCGAAGAACGAAATCGGGTAGCCCTAATTTTCACCATATACACATTATGCATGCAAGGAGAAGATTTTCTAGAGGTACCATGCATCATGAAATTTGTAACAGCATTGAGGATCTACTTTTTTATCTGGTAATTCTGCTGAAATTATTCCATCAATATCTGCGACATTTAGGTATTTATTCCGAATAAAAAGCAAGATATTGCCTCAGTGATTTATACAGTTGAATTCCAAAAGTAAGGCTTGCCTCATGCACATATCTTGCAGAATTACCAGATAAAAAAGTAGATCATCATTATTATAATGTTGTTACAAATTTCATGATGCATGGCCCTTGTGGTACTGCTAGAAAATCTTCTCCTTACATGCATAATGGTAGATACACAAAGCACTTTCCAAAAAAAATTGTGCCATCAGCTACAATTGATGAAGATGAGTATCCAATTAATAGAAGAAAGAATAATGGTAGAACTCCAAAGAGAGTAGGTATTGAGTTGGATAATAGGTATGTTGTACCACACAATAGATTTTTATTATTGAAGTATGGTGCACGTATTAAAGTGGAGTTGTGTAATCAATCCTGATCCATTAAGTACTTATTTCAGTATATTAATAAAGAAAATGATCGTGTCACCGTAGCTTTTTCTCAAAGTGTAAGTAAGGAAGACTCATGGATCGTTGATGAAATAAATATGTGTTGTGATTGCCGATATATATCACCTTGTGAAAGTTGCTTGGAGAATTTTTAAATTCTCAATACATCATAGAGAACCATTTGTAGAAAGGCTACCTTTTCACCTACCAAATAATCAAACTGTCATATTTTCAGATGATGATCCAATTGATGCAGTTGTCAATAGACCAATCGTTAAGGAATCTATGTTTATAAGCTACTTTAAAGCTAATAAGACATTTCATGAAGCAAGAAAATTGACTTATGCAGAATTTTCTCTAAAGTTTATGTGGAAAAAAAACTTGAAAGATGGGAAAAAAGTAGAACATCTGCATTTTCTATTGGGAGAATCTTCTTTGTTTCACCTGGATCTGGCGAGCAATATTACATTACATTGTTGTTGAATGCCATTAAAGGTCCAAGGAGCTATGAGGAACTAAAAAAAAATCAACGGTTGTAATCATGAGACTTTTAGAGATGCATGTTATACTCTGGGTTTATTAGATGATGACAAAGAATACGTAGATGTTATAATGGAATCAAGTAATTGGGGAATGACATCATATCTTAAGCAATTATTTGCTATACTACTTTTATCAAATTCAATGTCACGGCCAGAAAGTGTTTGGCAAGCAACATGGCATTTACCATCAGAAGATATCATTTATGAACAACGAACAATATTGGATCACCCAGGTACTTATATAATGCACAACCAATAATGAAGCAAATAGCAAATCTCTTAGGCAGCAGCATCAGATTCATTAAGCGATTGTACTGCTGAAGTAACTAATATGCTGCCTTAAAAAAATATTAACGGACAGTTCAAATAACAACAACAACAACCCAGTAAAATCCCACAAGTGAGGTCTGGGGAGGATAGTATGTACGCAGACCTTACCCCTACCCCGAAGGGATAGAGTGGCTGTTTCTGAAAGACCCTCGGCTCAAGATAATAAAAAGACAAAAGGAGAGAATATTAGATTCACCACAGAGATCATAGGAAAAATAGGAACATAAAATGCAGAAAAAAAATGCAAAGCAAAAACGATGGCTAGTAAATAGATCCTGCGTCGAAAATAGAAAATACTAAGACACGACATTGCCCCTAGCTATCTTAGACAAAACCCTACCGGACTAGGCTCACAAAGGTACAAATTAATGCAAGACTCAAACCTCCTAGCCTACAACCGTAATACTCGACCTCCACAACTTCCTATCAAGTGTCATGTCCTCGGAAATATGAAGCTTCGCCATATCCTACCTGATCATCTCTCCCCAATAATTCTTAGGCCGCCCTCTACCTCTTCTCGTGCCTTCCACAAACAGTCGCTCACACCTCCTTACTGGAGCATCCGGGCTTCTCCTCTGTACATGCCCGAACCATCTGAGCCTCGCTTCCCGCATCTTGTCATCAATGGGAGCCACGTACACCTTCTCCCGAATATTATCATTCCTAATCTTATCTATCCTAGTGTGCCCGCACATCCACCTCAACATCCTCATTTCTACTACTTTCATCTTTTGGATATGTGAGTTCTTAACAGGCCAACACTCAGCCCCGTACATCATGGCCGGTCTAACCACCGCTTTATAGAACTTACCTTTAAGTATCGTTGGCACTCTCTTGTCACGCAAGACTCTAGATGCTAACCTCCACTTCATCCATCCTATCTCAATATGATGTGTGACATCCTCGTCGATCTCCCCTCCCCCGTGGATAACCGAACCAAGGTACTTGAAGCTGCCTCTACGTGGGATAACCTGTGACTCAAGCCTCACATCCATGTCCACCTCCCCGGCTCAGAGCTGAACTTACACTCGAGGTATTTCGTCTTCGTTCTGCTTAGCTTGAAACCCTTAGACTCAAGAGTCTGTCTTTAAACTTCCAAATCTCTCGTTAACACCGCTCGTGACTCATCAATCAGAACTATGACATAGGCGAATAGCATGTACCATGGAACCTCCCTTTGAATATGATTTGTTATCGCATCAATCACCAGGGCGAATAAGAACGGACTGAGCGCAGAGCCTTGGTGTAACCCCATTTCAACCAGAAAATGCTCAGAGTCGCCTCCTACTGTCCTACCCCGAGTCTTAGCCCCATCATACATGTCCTTAATTGCCATAATATAAGGAACCGACACACCTTTTGCCTCCAAGAATCTCCAGAGAACTTCTCTAGGAACCTTGTCATACGCTTTCTCTAGGTCAATAAACACCATGTGTAGATCCTTCTTTCTCTCTCTGTACAGTTCCACCAACCTCCTAACAAGGTGTATAGCTTCTGTGGTGGAACGATCCGGCATGAACCCGAACTGGTTGTCGGATACAGACACTGTCATCCTCACCCTCGCTTCAACCACCCTCTCCCATATTTTTATGGTATGACTCAGTAATTTGATACCCCTATAGTTGTTACAACTCTGGATATCACCTTTGTTCTTATACAATGGAACCACCGTACTCCACCTCAACTCATCCGGCATCCTCTTCGCCTTAAAAATAACATTAAACAACCCAGTCAACCACTCCACACCTGCTCTCCCTACACATTTCCAAAATTCTACCGGAATCTCGTCTGGCCCGGTCGCTCTGCCTCTACTCAACTTACGCATAGCCCCCACGACCTCGTCGACCTCGATACGCCTGCAGTGCCCGAAGTCACGATGACTCTCAGAATGCTCCAATTCGCCTAGCACAATATCACGATCCCCTTTTTCATTCAGAAGCTTATGAAAGTAAGTCTGTCATCTCCTCTTAATTTGGGAATCTTCCACCAATACTCTACCATCTTCGTCCTTAATGCACCTCACTTGGTCCAAATCTCGAGCCTTCCTCTCTCTCAACTTGGCCAGCCGAAATTACTTCTTCTCCCCGCCTTTTTCCCCCAATTTCTCGTACATACGACCATAAGCCGCAGTCTTAGCCTCCGTGACCGACAATTTAGCTTCCTTCCTAGCTACCTTATATCTCTCCATACACGCTCGCCTCTCCTCCTCACCTATGCTCCCCACTAACTTCAGGTATGCCGCCTTCTTTGCTTCCACTTTTCCTTGGACCACTTCATTCCACCACCAATCCCCTTTGTGCCCACCAGAGACACCTGTCGAGACCCCTAACGCCTCTCTCCCAGACTTCCTTAT
The DNA here is from genome assembly GCF_001879085.1 of Nicotiana attenuata. Classification (NCBI taxonomy): domain Eukaryota; kingdom Viridiplantae; phylum Streptophyta; class Magnoliopsida; order Solanales; family Solanaceae; genus Nicotiana; species Nicotiana attenuata. The sequence goes on along the minus strand of NW_017671376.1, from coordinate 141,603 downwards.
GCAGTCTGCTGTCGCTGACCACATAGTGTTCGCGTCCCCACTGCTCATCCAAGCTCGCATAGCCGACAACCGGCACTCTAACTCTTGGGCTTTATCCTTAGTCAAGGCTCCCCACCTGATTCTTGGTATTCCTCGAGCAGACCTTTTCCTCCTCTTTATCTTAATACCAACGTCTAGCACCAAGAGTTTATGCTGCGTCGCGAGTGTTTCACTCGGAATCACCTTGCAGTCCTTGCACAACCCGCTGTCACAGCTCCTGAGGAGGAGATAGTCAATCTGAGTCTTCGCAATCGCATTTTGAAAGGATGAATCTAGATCAATATTTAGACGATTCGTCTCTAGACATAACTTGCGCAAATAATAAAAATCTTTCCTTTCTAATCCTGCTTAGCAAACAAAATATATAATTGTATAGCTAAAGGCATTTCAGTAGAGCCAATCATGGATTCTTTTCTTTCTTAACGACTCTGCAAACCTTGTTGCTAGAGAGTTGAGAAATGAAGTCTTCATCTGGTCTTACTGCTAATACCTTATTAGCGGATCTATTTCTCTTGTTATACGTCTTCAAAGGAGATAATTTGGCATTGCAGTCATTACCATCTTCTAACACGGATGATCCACTTTCTGATACGCTGTGACGATCCAACCCGTCGTCTCATGTATTACAGCCCCATTTCTCCCATTTATTGCTCTTTCATGTTTTATTATCAGCAACGGGTGAGTTAGAGTTGAATTGAATTGGTTTGGATAGGAAATGAGACACTTAGTCCCTTTAAGGAAGGTTTGGGTTGGAAAAGTCAACCGAACGTTGACTTATTAGTTAGAGGGCTCGTATGTGAACTCTGGTGATTTGGTTAGCTTCGGGAGGTGATTTGTGACTTAGGAGTGCGATCGGAAGTGATTTTGGAGGTCCGGAGTGGAATTAGGCTTGAATTGGCAAAGTTGGCATTTTGGCGAATTCCGGTGGATAGGTGAGATTTTGATCCGAGGGTCGGAATGGAATTCCGACAGTTGCAGTAGCTCCGTTAGGTGATTTTGGATATGCGTGCAAAATTTCAGGTCATTCGGAGGTGTTTTGGTCGGGTTTCTGATCGAATGCGTAGTTCGGAAGTTTTTAAGAAACTTAGGCTTGAATTCGATGTGATTTGATGGTTTTAGCGTTGTTTGATGTGTTTTAAGGATGAGAACAAGTTCGAATGAGGTTTTAGGATGTATTGGCATTTTTGGTTGAGGTCCCGGGGGCCTCGGGGTGAATTTGGGTGGTTGAACGAGAGGTTTTGCGGTGTGTTACAGGTCTGTTGCTGCTGTCATCTGGTATTTTCGCTTCTGCGGAAATGGACCGCAGAAGCGGTTCCGCAGAAGCGGGTGAGCGATCGCAGAAGCGGGTGAGTGATCGCAGAAGCGGCCAGGTGTGGGTTAGGGTAGTTCCGCATAAGCGGAAATTGGTCGCTTCAGCGGGTCCGCATAAGCGGACATTGTACCGCAGAAGCGGTTTTAAGGGAACCGCAGAAGCGGGGTTCGAGTCGCATAAGCGAAGTCCGGGTTTTTAAGTGAAGACCGCATAAGCGGATTTTTGGCCGCAGAAGCGGTCCCGCATAAGCCGAAGCGGGACCGTATAAGTATCGCTGTTGACAGAAGGGTTTAAAATATTATATTTCATCCGCGAACAAGAGGTAGTTTCCACCATTTTTAAGCGACTTGGAGAGCTTTGGGTGAGGATTTTCGAGGGTTTTGACTGAGACTCAATTGGAGGTAAGTCTCTTGGCCTAATTATTCGAGTTCATGGTAGAAATTACATGTAAATTGTGGAAAATTCATCAAAAACGGATCAAGTTAGGGCTTGGAAAGTTGTGATGTAAAAATGGATTTTGAAAGGGCATTTGAACTCCGATTTTGGTAAAATTGGTATGTGTAGACTCGTGGCGAGACGAGGAATCTAGTGATGTAAATTTCGTAATTTTTCGAGAAGTAGGCCCGGGGCTCGAGTTTTGCCAACTTCGTGAATTTTGGTGTTTTTCGAGTCTTTTCGATTGGGTTATGTTTCTTTAGCCTATTGTAATGTATTCGTTGTGGTTTAATCAGATTCGGCGTGCGAAGAGGTTGATTCGAAAGGCAAAGGCATAGCGAGCTAGACTTGTGGCCGGCTTGAGGTGAGTAATAGATGTAGATGATGACCTGAGGGTTTGAAACCCCGGTATATCACATTGTGACGCTATATTGAGGCGAGACACGTACTCTATGACGAGTGCGGGGTCGATTGTGACTGGGAATTTTGACCTAGTCCGTTTTGATTGATGTTCGTACTGTGTTCTTGACTAGAAATTGTTTGGTAATCATCCTACTTGGATTTTATGAATATGTTTGGGGCTTTGTGCCTATCATTTGCATCCTTCAGGGATCCTTATCACTGCTTCCATGATGTTTAGCATATTTCATGATATCAGTCCTGAATTAGACACTGTCTCGAAATGTTTAATAAATAAATAAAGGTTTAAACACTTAGCTCTATAATTCCTAATAATTGAGACCAAAAATGAATAATCTGACTGTGCCCGAGTGGCTTGCATGCATATATATATATATGGACTGAGTGTGGGTCGGGTTGCACGCCGCAGCAAATGTTACGATGATACTGCGCTTGGGCTGTAGGAGCCCCTCCGGAGTCTGAACCCCCACAGTGAGCGCGGGTACCCAAATGGATCGGGCTGCGCGCCGCAGCGGTCATGTGCATTGCATTGCATTCATGCATTTATATCTGTTGGTCTTAATTGTCCTGGTATTGTTGTTGTTTCATCGTTTAATGTGCTGAATCGCTGATTATAGCTTTATATTGTAATATTTCGGAATTTCTTACTTTCAGCCATTATATATGTTTATTACTCACTGAGTTGGAAGTACTCACTTTACTCCCTGCACCATGTGTGCAGATTCAGGTGCTCCGGAGACTTAGTGGAGCTGTTTGCTGTTTTCGTGAAGTTTATTTTCAGGAGTTGTTGAGGTAGCTGCCTGACGTCCGCAGGACCCGACTCCTCCCCTTTATTTCATTTATCTTTCCATATCCTAGACTTCTTTATTACTATGGATATATTACTCTGTTACATCTAGAGGCTCTAGACTCGTGACTCCCGATCTATTGGGGAATGCTGGGATATTCGTTATTATTTTCCATACTATTTTATTTAGTTTCAGATTGGAACCTTGATATTTGATATTTTAATCATATTATTTGTTAACGGATTGCGTATTTGGGTTGAGAGTATTTATATTGGTCAGGCTTGCCTGGCATTAGTGTTGGGCGCCATCACGACAGGGATTGGGGTCGTGACAAGTTGGTATCAGAGCCTAGATTACTAGGCCTCGCGAGTCATGAGTCGGTTTAGTAGAGTCTCGCGGAACGGTACGGGGACGCCTGTACTTCTCCTCGAGAGGCTGCAGAACCTTTAGGAAAACTCCATATTCTTGAAATTCTTGTCGTGCGGCTTTGTGATTCGAGAACTAAATCTCTGTATTCTATTCTCTCGCAGATGGCGAGAACTCGTGCTACCGGACGCGATGGTCGACCACCAGTACCACCCACTAGAGGCCGTGGATGCGGTCGTGGTCGTGGTCGAGGTAGGGCAGTAGAGACAACACCTGCTGACCCACCAGCGCCACAGTTCAGGACCAGACTCCAGCCGTCGATGTCCCAACAGCACCTGTGCAGGCACCAGCAGTGCCTATTGCTATTCCTGATCTCCAGGAGACCTTGGCCCAGATACTATCAGTTTGTACTGGCCTGGCTCGGGCGGTCTCAGCTTCTACTGCAGCAGCTGCTTCCCAGGCCGGGGGAGGACATCAGACCCCTGTTGCTCACACACCTGAGCAGGTTGCCCAGGGATTTCAAACACCGGAAGCAGCCATAGCTCCTCTAGTTGCTCCAGTTGCACCAGCTCCAGCCTATGAGGTTCCAGCTATGCCGGACGATGAGCAGCGTCGTCTTGAGAGATTCGGCAGGCTTCAGCCTCCGAGGTTCAGCGGTGCCAAGGGCGAGGATGCCCAGGGTTTTCTGGATAAGTGTCAGCGTATGCTTCGCACTGCAGGGATCTTAGAGTCGAGTGGTGTGGCTTTTACTACTTTCTAGTTCTCAGGGTCTGCATTCACCTGGTGGGAGGACTTCGAGAGGCGTAGGCCGGTTGGTGCAGCGCCCCTTACATGGCAGCAGTTCTCCACTCTCTTTCTGGAGAAGTACGTACCGCAGTCTCATAAGGAGGAGCTGCATCGTCAGTTCGAGTGGTTGGTTTAGGGCGACATGTCTGTGACCCAGTACGAGTTGAGATTCACGTAGCTAGCTCGACATGCCACTTGGATGATCCCGACAGATCGGGAAAGGATTAGGAGGTTCGTGGATGGCCTCAACTATTCACTCCGTATTTTGATGACCAGAGAGAGGGTTATGGGTGCCTCGTTTGAGGAGGTAGTTGACATGGCTCGAGAGATTGAGACGGTTCGCCGTCAGGAGCGTGAGGAGAGAGAGGCAAAGAGGCCTCGAGGTTCGGGTAATTTTAGTGGTGCTCCGTCTAGGGGCCAGTTCCAGCGTGGCAGAGGCCGTTACTTCAGGCCTCCTCAGTCAGGTCGTCCAGAGTACAGTGGGGCCTCTTCAGGCCGTGTTCATCAGGGACTTCAGCAGGGCCAGACTTCACTTAGTGCCCTTCCAGCTCATAGCTCTACACCTGCCTCTTTAGCCCAGGGTTCTTCAGCAGCGAGGGGTTTCATCAGTCCCCTTCTCCAGCGCCGGGTAGTTGCTACGAGTGCGGTAAGTTCGGTCATATGAGGAGGCAGTGTCCTCGGCGTCGTGGTAGTCAGTCTCAGCAGAGGGATTAGCCCTCATCTTCTGCTCCTGTTTCATCAGCACCCGCCCAGCCAGCTAGGGGTAGAGGTCAGATAGCCAGGGGCCGCCCCAGGGATGGAAGCCGGACTGGCGGTGGTCAGGCTCGATTCTATGCTCTTCCAGATAGGAAGGACGCCATTGCCTCAGATGCTGTTATCACAGGTATTATCTCAGTCTGCCACATAGATGCCTCTGTCTTATTTGATCCCGGATCTACCTATTCCTATGTATCTTCATATTTTGCTCATCACCTGGGTACTACCCGAGGTTGTCTTGCTTTGCCTGTTCATGCATCTACCCCAGTGGGTGATACTATCATTGTAGATCATGTATACCGATCCTGTTTAGTGACTATTGGGGACCTGGAGACCCGAGTTGACTTATTGCTGTTGAGCATGGTTGATTTTGATGTTATTCTGGGTATGGATTGGTTATCTCCGTACCATGCTATTCTGGACTGTCATGCTAAGACAGTTACGTTGGCTATTCCGGGTATCCCGAGGATTGAGTGGCGTGGTACGACTGATTATGTTCCCAGCAGGGTGATTTCTTTTCTAAAGGCCCAGCGGATGGTTGGGAAAGGTTGTATATCTTATTTGTCTTTCGTGAGAGATATCGGAGCTGAGACTCCTAGTCTTGACTCCGTCCCCGTCGTGAGGGACTTCCCTGATGTGTTTCCACCAGACCTGGCAGGCATGCCACCGGACAGGGACATTGATTTTGGTATTGATCTGGTGCCTGGCACTAAGCCCATCTCTATTCCTCCGTATAGCATGGCACCAGCAGAGTTGAAAGAACTAAAGGATCAACTTCAGGAACTCCAAGATAAGGGGTTTATTCGTCCTAGTGTGTCACCGTGGGGTGCACCGGTTCTATTTGTAAAGAAGAAAGATGGCACAATGAGGATGTGCATTGATTACAGACAGTTGAACAAGGTGACAGTGAAGAACAAGTATCCACTACCTCGTATTGATGATTTGTTTGACCAGCTCCAGGGGGCAAGGGTATTCTCGAAGATTGATCTCCGTTCAGGCTATCACCAGCTGAAGATTAGGGATTCGGATATTATGAAGACTGCCTTCAGAACTAGATATGGGCACTATGAGTTCCTGGTTATGTCTTTTGGGCTGACTAATGCCCCAGCTGCGTTCATGCACTTGATGAACAGCGTATTTCGGCCGTATCTGGATTCATTTGTTATCGTTTTTATTGATGATATCCTAGTGTACTCGCATAGCCAGGAGGAGCATGCTCAACACTTGAGAGTGGTGCTACAGAGGTTAAGGGAGGAGAAGTTTTATGCAAAGTTCTCCAAATGTGAGTTTTGGCTTGGGTCTGTAGCTTTTCTGGGACACGTGGTGTCCAGTGATGGTATTCAAGTTGATCCAAAGAAGGTAGAGGCGGTGCAGAGTTGGCCCAGACCATCCTCAGCCACGGAGATTCGAAGTTTCCTCAGTTTGGCAGGTTATTATCGCCGGTTCGTCCAGGGTTTTTCCTCTATTGCTTCGCCCTTGACTAAGTTGACGCAGAAGGGTGCACCATTCGTATGGTCGGACGAGTGCGAGGAGAGCTTTCAGAAGCTCAAGACAGCTTTGACCACAGCTCCAGTGTTAGTTTTGCCATCAGCCTCAGGTTCTTACACTGTGTATTGTGATGCTTCGAGAGTTGGGATCGGATGTGTGTTGATGTAGGAGGGTAGAGTTATTGCATATGCTTCTCGTCAGTTGAAGCCTCATGAGCAGAACTACCCCGTACATGATTTGGAGTTGGCTGCTATAGTTCATGCGTTGAAGATTTGGAGGCACTACTTATATGGCGTATCTTGTGAGGTATATACTAATCATCGCAGCCTTCAACATTTGTTCAAACAGAAGGATCTTAATTTGAGGCAGCGGAGGTGGCTTGAGTTACTCAAGGACTATGATATTACCATTTTGTATCATCCGGGGAAGGCCAACGTAGTGGCCGATGCGTTAAGCCGGAAGGCGGTCAGTATGGGTAGCTTGGCGTACATTCCAGTTGGGGAGAGGCCCTTCGCAGTCGATGTTCAGTCTTTGGCCAATCGGATGGTGAGGTTAGATATTTCGGAGCCTAGTCGGGTGTTGGCTTGTGTAGTTTCTCGGTTTTCCTTGTATGACCGCATCAGAGAGCACCAGTATGATGATCCACATTTGCTTGTCCTTAAGGACAGGGTTCAGCACGATGACGCCAGAGATGTGACTATTGATGATGATGGCGTGATGAGGATGTAGGGCCGGATTTGCGTGCCCAATGTGGATGGGCTTCGGGAGTTAATATTAGAGAAGGCCCACAGCTCGCGGTATTCCATTCATCCGGGTGCCGCGAAGATGTATCAGGATTTGAGGCAGCACTACTGGTGGAGGAGAATGAAGAAAGATATAGTGAGTCATGTAGCTCGGTGTCTCAACTGTCAGCAGGTCAAATATGAGCATCAGAGACCCGGTGGTGTACTACAACGGATAGATATTCCCGAGTGGAAGTGGGAGAGGATTACTATGGATTTTGTGAGTGGTCTCCCTCGTACCTCGAAGAAGTTTGATTCGATTTGGGTGATTGTGGATCGGCTGACCAAGTCCGCGCACTTCATTCCGGTGTGTACTACCTATTCTTCGGAGCGGTTGTCAGAGATTTTCATCCGGGAGATCGTTAGGTTGCATGGGGTCCCAGTTTCTATCATCTCAGATAGGGGTACTCAGTTTACTTCCCAGTTTTGGAGGACTTTTCAGCGAGAGTTGGGTACACAGGTAGAGTTGAGCACCGCATTTCATCCTCAGACGGACGGGCAGTCCGAGCGTACCATTCAGATATTGGAGGACATGTTGCGTGCCTGTGTTATTGATTTTGGAGTTCGTTGGCTGAGTTCTTGCAACTTGCAGAGTTTGCGTACAACAANAGCTTTTGGCGACTCCCAGTTAGTGATCAATCAGCTTTTGGGTAGTTACGACGGTTAAGAAGCCTGAACCTAGCCCATATCATGATTACGCTAAAAAGTTGATGGGGTGGCTCGGTGATGTGACTATTCAGCATGTGCCAAGGAAAGAAAATAAGAAGGCTGATGCTTTAGCTGCTCTAGCTTCATCATTAGCCCTGCCTGACCAAGCGCAAGTTACCGTATGCCAAAAATGGGTAGTACCGCCCCCAAATGAGGCTGAAGGTGAAGAAAACGAACTCAAGCATCTTGTTGCTGTTTCTGAAGTTGAGAAAGAAGAATGGCGACAACCCATTATCGATTACTTATGCTATGGGATACTTCCAGAAAATCCGAGGAGAAGGACTAAAATCCGTCGTCGTGCACCTCGCTTCCTTTACTACAAGGATACTCTATACAGAAGGTCGTTCGAGGGAGTACTCTTGCGATGCCTAGGAGAAGAAGAAGCTCTCCAAGCTTTGCAAGAGGCGCATTCTGGGGTATGTGGGTCACACCAGTCTGGACCAAAGCTTCACTTGCATATAAAAAGGATGGGATATTATTGGCCAACGATGGTAAAAGATTGCTTGGACTACGCTCGAAGATGCAAGGCTTGTCAATTCCATGCGAATTTTATTCATCAACATCATGAAGTGTTGCACCCGACTGTTGCATCCTGGCTATTTGATGCTTGGGGATTGGATGTTGTTGGACCACTGCCAAAGTCCTCTGGTGGGCACCTATACATATTGGCTGCAACTGACTACTTCTCAAAATGGGCTGAAGTTGTTGCTCTTAAAGAAGTAAAGAAGGAAAATGTCGCAAGTTTCATCCGAGTAAACATTATTTATCGATTTGGCATTCCTCGTTACATAATAACGGATAATGGAAAGCCATTCGACAATAGGCTGATGAACAAGATTTGTGATCTCTTTGGCTTCAAGCAACGTAACTCTTCGATGTACAATGCTGCCGCCAATGGTCTAGCTGAGGCATTTAACAAGACTCTATGCAACTTGTTAAAGAAAGTCGTCTCCAAATCCAAACGAGATTGGAATGCCGTATGGAAGAAGCTCTATGGGCATATAGGACGACTCACCGCACGCTAACACAGGTGACTCCTTATTCACTCGTTTATGGAGTTGAAGCCTTCTTGCCACTTGAGCGTCAAATACCTTCGTTACGACTGGCTATTCAAAAAGGGATCACTGATGAAGAAAATGCTCGACTTCGATTAGCAGAGTTGGAAGCTCTTGATGAAAAGAGATTGGAAGCTCAACAGAGTCTTGAATGTTATCAAGCTCGATTGTCTCGCGCCTTCAATAAAAGAGTTCGTCCGAGATCCTTTCAAGTAGGAGATCAAGTCCTTGCCATACGAAGACCCATAATTACTTCCCATAAACCTGTAGGGAAGTTCACTTCAAAATGGGATGGGCCATATGTCGTACAAGAAGCTTATTCAAGTGGGGCTTACAAGCTGGTTGATATAGATGGTATGAGAATCGGCCCTATCAACGGCAAGTTTTTGAAGAAGTATTATCCATGAAGTTTCAAGTCATAATGCTCCTCGACGTACGAGCCTAAACTGCAAGTCATGACGCTCCTTGACGCACGAGCCTAAACTGCATGTTGCTACACTCCTGGCCGCAAGAGTATAAACTGTGTACGGCCCAAAAAAAAGAAAAAAAAGTCTGCTAGGTTGAAATCTCGAAAGAGGCGGCCTAGGCAAAAGTTAGGACGTAAAAAAAAAGAAAAAAAGAAAAAAAATCTACCCAGTCTGAACTACGGTATGACTTGATCCTCTTCATCGAGGTACGTAGACAGCTTAGAGTTTCATTCTAAGTTCAGTCGCATGAGTTCAAAAGATACATATTGGCCCAATTGTTGTTCGAATGAAGTATAAAGGAATGTTAGATCAAGCTGAAATGCCATCCTCCTGTTGAACTTTGATCTCATTTGATTTAAAGGGGGCAACCCTCCACGGTAAATTGATATCTTCAATGGGCCGATTTTTGGAGGATGTCAAGTATTTGCAATGAAGTCCAGGGATTCTCTATGTCTTCAGGTTCGCCAAACCTAAGTTCGCCCTCTGCGTTAAAAAAAAGGGGAAGAGAAGAGAGACATCAAAAGGAAACACAAGTATAAGGAAAAGATTGCTTGGCACAACGTATCAAATTCAGTAAGACTTGAACTCAAGATATTTGTGAGAATATGGCTCTTAAATTTCGATTGATGGCAAGTAAGACATCTTCCGATCTCGAGGCTTCCATACCAAGATATGAATTTTTGTGAGACTGCGCAAATCTGGAATTGATGGCGTGGTGCAATGTAAAGTTGATTTCAAAATATTATCTGGGACGATTCAGAAGTTGTTTGATTGAGAATTTTGGATATGTTCTAGGTCTTGAAGTCTAGTTTTCTTGAAATCAAATGGTGTGCAATTTTGATATTTCTACACCAAGATATGAATTTTTTTGGTGAGACTGCACAAATCTGGAATTGATAGCGTGCTGCAATATAAAGTTAATTTCAAAATATTATCTGGGACGATTCTGAAGTTGTTTGGTTGAGAATTTTGGATATGTTCTAGATTTTGAAGTCTAGTTTTCAAGAAATCAAGCGGTTTGCAATTTCGATATTCCTACACCAAGATATAATTTTTTTTTTTGGTGAGACTGTGCAAATCTGAAATTTTTAACGTGGTATTCTTATTTCTCGAATTCAATCCAAGTATGGAAAAATGTGTTTCACAATTAAATTGTTTATACAATTAAGTTACAAGCCATCTTTTAGTGGAAAAAGAAAGGAAGTGAAACTGCATTTTGTCCTTAATTGAAGACAGTGGTGCACGCATATGAAGTTATATGTTAGTAAAAGATATACTAGTTTCAATAGAGAACCAACCTTTGCTTTGTCTGTCAATTTCAATGAGATTTTCTCATTTTGCACAACTCTTTTGCCCCATTTTTTGTCTGCATAACATTGTGACCATTCCATTATCATGTTAGTTGGCTCAATTGATGGAACTTGTTACCTTACACTGACCCCCCCCCCCCCCTCTTGAATTTGTATGTTGCTATTTTTGGATATCATTTCTTGATAATGGAAGTAGATTTAAATGCCTATGTCAACTATTATAAAATATTTTTGCATCATGTTTTACGTAGGAGATCATTGATAAAAAAGTGCTTCAGTTTTGCATGATTTGTAGAGAGCACCACTGAATCACCTGTTGTTATAGTATTATTGGCATTCAACCTGTTTATACTTCAATGCTTTGCTGATATGACTCAAGCAATCTATCTTATGGAATGTGCTAAACCTTCTCTTTACCATGTTGATTTATTTTTCTGTGTGAAGTTCCATTGATTAACATGATGTTCTTTCTCATTTTCACAACTATGACAAAGACTATCCCTTTTCACGTTCCCCCTTTTGTTCCAGCGAGGAGCCTTCTGCTGAAGTTGTAACTGATTTTGTTCCTCGTACGCAATATTACTATGAACCAGGAACTGGATTAATGGTTACTTGTTAACTTAAGTTTTTCTCTGTTACTTATTACCTTTTTGGAAAAGAGTAGGTGATGCTTTATGTGATTTATTTCCTGATTTAAATCTAGATTAGTCTTTCTTTTTCACAGTTCTTGTTGAGCACTCTATAAGTTTTATCCATTACTTGTATTCTCTTATCCATTGCTTACTTGAATTTTCAAGAATAGAGAACCGTTTTATGGACATAGCACTTTAATTTTGCTATTTTCATGTTTTATTTAACAAGAAAAGTCTTTAAAAAGACCAGCTACTCAAGATGAGGTATTTGAGCATACACATATGAAGAAGCTAAAGGATGGAACAAAGACAACTTGGATCGAGCCACGGGCCGAGACAACCTATGTAAGATTTCAAGTTACTTTTTAATACTTTTCATTAATTAAATTTATTCATATAATAGTTGTAACTTTTTTGCAGAATACTTTCAAACAATCCTTGGAGGAATTTGTTCAAAGCCAACCAACTGATGATCAAGGAAAGCCAATCCAACCATCCCAGGAGGATTATATGGACTTGTGAATTAAGGCGGCTGGTGGCGTACATAAGGGAAGAGTTTACGGCCTTGGATCAGAGTTTAGTTCTAGTCGTCGGTCTTTTGGATATGGTGGCTCTTCTTCCTCAAGGTCCTCGATTAATCAGGATGAGTTTGAGCTATTGAATAGAAGAATAGCAGAGATCACTGAGTTGTATGCACATAAAAGGGCTGCGCGGGAGGAGGAGGCAAAGCGAATGGAGGAGGAGGCAAAGCGAAGGGAGGAAGAAGATAGGCGGGGGGAGGAAGATGAGAGGCGGAGGGATGAAGAAATGAGGCGAAAGGATGCTGCATTTACACGTGTCACTGGTGACGTTGAAAGCCCAGCTAAACTACCTCTTAGCATCTGGTGGATTTCCTATGTCACGTTCTCCATCACACTCTAACAAGACTAAGGAGTAGTTTCTTTTATTAATATGATTTTGGGTAGGACTATGATGTTGGATGTTATGTATCAATTGGATAAGATTGAATGCTGAATTTCTTATTTGAATGTTAAGTTGCATTATTGGTTCCTAGTATTTTCAGTTTTTGTTGGTTGTTAATTAACGAAATGGATCGGAAGATGCTGATCTTTGTGTGTGAATGTTTAATTGTATTTAGATTGGTGGTTGTATTTTTTTGTTTGGCAGGTGGTGCAGTATATTTACAGCATTGTGCACAAAAATAATTTCCAGATTTCCCACGAAATTGCCACTGATTCCGTTGAAGGTTCGTCATTTAGTTGCAGAACTTGCATGTTTCCCACTGATATCGGTGGGAAAGTTCATACGATTTTTCATAATTTGCATTTATCCCACTGATATCGGTGGGAAAGTTCATACTTTTATTTTCAGAATTAACACATTTCACACGGATATCGGTGGGAATGTTCACACTTTATTTTTCAGAACTTGCATATTTCCCACCGTTATCAGTGGGAAAGTTCATACTTTATTTCCAGCTCCCTATGTATTTTTCCCACCACTTCCATGGCTAATGTATTAAAATTAATAAAAATTACTAATAATAGTTCCCACTGATTGTTGGTGGGAAATTTCATTATTTTTCCTATTAAAGTTTCTCTGGGAAACCCGTGGGAAATTTCCCACCGCGTCTCTGGGAAGATATTTCCCACCAGGCATTTTCCTGGTGACTCATTTCGGTGGGAATGCGGTTTGAAAACTCGATTTTCCCACCGGTTTCCCACTGATTTCGCCGTGGGAAATCCATGTGTTTCTAGTAGTGAGTTGGTTTCAAAATATTATCCGGGGTGATTCTGAAGGTGTTTGATCTAAGTTTTGGATATATTTTAGATATTGAAGTCTAATTTTTGAAAAATCAAACGGTTCATTATTTGGACTCTCCCACGACAAGATATGAATCTTTTGTTACAAGCGCGTAAAGCTGAAAATTATACGACTAAGATAAAAGTCGGACAATGTAAAGTAAAAGAGAAGCTGAAATATTTAAGCCCTCGAAGTCTCCAAGTTGAAGTCTTTAAGTGTATTCAAGTTGAAGTCCCCAAGTTGAAATCTTCAACCCCATCGGTCTTCAAGTTGAAGTCTTCAAATCCGCTAATCTTCAAGTTGAAATATTTAGGCCCTCCAAGTCTCAAAGTTGAAGTCTTCAAGTCCGTCGGTCTTCAAGTTGAAGTCTTCAAATTCGCCAATCTTCAAGTTGAAATATTTAGGCCCTCCAAGTCTCAAAGTTGAAGTCTTCAAGTTCGTCGGTCTTCAAGTTTCAGTCTTCAAATTAATCGGTCTTAAGTTGAATTGTTTAAGCCCTCCGAATCTTCGAGTTGAAGTCTGCAAAGTCCGCCAAACCTTCAAAGTTTTCCAAGTGTTCAAGTTGATGTCGTCTTCGAGTTGAAGCTTTATAACTTTTCAATCTTAAGGTGGACATATAAGTCCCTTTGCACCTTAAGTTGGCCTCTTCGCGGGTTTGTCCTTAAAAGGAACTATAACTTTCCAATCTTAAGGTGGACATATAAGTCTCTTTGCACCTTAAGTTGGCCTCTTCGCGGGTTTGTCCTTAAAAGGAACTATAACTTTCCAATCTTAAGGTGGACATATGAGTCCCTTTGCACCTTAAGTTGGCCTCTCCAATAGTCGGGCCACATTGAGAGTAATCTCTCCGGTAGTCGGGCTATTTTGAGAGTAATCTCTCTGGTAGTCGGGCCACATTGAGAGTAATCTCTCCGGTAGTCGGGCCATTTTGAGAGTAATCTCTCCAAGAATTGGGCCACATTGAGAGTAATCTCTCCGGTGGTCGGGCCATTTTGAGAGTAATCTCTCCAAGAATTGGGCCACATTGAGAGTAATCTCTCCAAGAATCGGGCCATTTTGAGAGTAATCTCTCCAAGAATTGGGCCACATTGAGAGTAATCTCTCCAAGAATCGGGCCATGAAAGTAATCCCTCCGATATTTGGGCAGGGATGAGTACCCGTCCCCTCACATCCCAAGATTGTCTTCTTCATGCATGGATCATCTCGTTAAACAAGAACATATCTTTCTCGCTTGACCTACAAAAAAAATGACAAAACAAGAAAAGCACAAGGAAAGAAGAAGAAATTACCTTCGCGTTAGTGCTTCCGAGTCCACAAAAATAGACTCAAATAGCTTGCAAATACTGCGAATTAATGCTCAACAAATACGAGCATATGGCTTTATATAGATCTTCATAGATGGCCTGCTATAGCATATTGCCGATGTGGGATCGAATTAAAGGCGGCAAATTAATTTCCAACATGGATTTGGTGGCCAGATTATTCCGTATCCAAATAGACGTCAACTAAAGGCTAAAGCTATTTGATTTCGAATTGGAATTGGATAGTGGGTTTTTCAGCTATCAAAGTCTACAAAAGCTATTCTAATTGGAATTGGACAGTGGTCACGTGTGGTTATTAGATTCCATTAGCAAAAGAAATTATGACTATGAAATTATTTTGGTTCAAAATTTGAGATGTTATTTCTTAAATAAGAGTTATGGCCCATTCATAAGTTCTTTACCTAATTGGACAAAATGACTTACCTCAAGTTACGTTTGAAGGAGGCATGAATAAGTAAATCCATGAAATCATTTGCAAGAATAAAAAGGCGTTAATGGCCTTTGTTAATATTTCAAGCCTAGTCAATTATATTGACACTCTGACAAGTCTTGAAGTAGGGGGCATTTGTAGACGTTTAAATTTTATTGGATTTAAATCCATAAAATAATTTGGATTATATTTTAAAATTCAAGATATATTAGTCGAAATAAATATTATGGACTAATATGATTGAATTAATTATATAAGTCCAATATATATGGATTAAATAAATATGTCTTAATCTATTGGGTTAGCCCACTTAATTGGGCTAAAGTGATGAGCCCACTTCATTAAGCCCAAGATGACATCTTCCTAGAGGCCCGGTTTGGTGCCACGTGTCAAATGACGTGGCGCGCCAAGTCAAGCGGAAGAGCCAATATGATCATGCCACGTGTCAAAATGACAAGGCATGCCCAGTCACACTGAAAGGCCAATGAAATCGTGCCACGTGTGCAAGTGACATGTTCTGGCCAATCAAATGCGGCCATGTCACACTTTAATTTGATTGGTCGGAAAGAGTTTGTTCTTATCATAACTCTTCCCTTCCACAACTATAAATAGGGGTCTTCATAACTCAGAAAAGACACCAGAAGTTATAACAAGAAGCAAGAGAGAGCTCGTGGATCAAACACCGCAAATTTCTCTACAAGTTTCAAGCTTCAAGCAATCAAGTTCAAGTTCAAGAAATAAAGTTCAAGCTCAAGAACGAAGAATGAATCAAGATCAAGTTCAAGCAATCAAGCTCAAGTTAAAGCTCAAGAACAAGATCATCGTTCGTGGAAACAAATATAGATTCAAGATCAAGCTTAAAGACCCTTGAATTTATTTACTATTGGAAAGAAGAATCAGAGGATTCATAGAGATTGTACACTCAAATATTCAAAATAAAATACTACGATTGTTGCAATATTTTTCGGTCTTGATTTTATTTTCTCGACGCAATTTATTATCTACAAACACAATGATAAATATGCCCTTCTCCATAGCTCTTTTCCTAAACTATCAATGCACTTTATAATTGTTTTTGGACCGATCAGGAGGATTCAGTATTCATCATAAACTACCAAGTTTTAATCTGGTTGCCAGCTCGCCGCAGCTTTCATCGGGGTTTCGAACCGGCAATGTGAGCAAGGCCAAAGTCAGAGGCGGACCCAGAATTTTTACGCGATGGGGCACATTATTCTGCTCAACCAATGCCCCCTAAAGACTTTTAGTGTTCAGGGTGCCAACTGCTTTAAATTAACTATTTTCAAGGTATATACATGTAAATATACAGGAATTCATCCGAAGTTTATGGGGTTCGGTGACCCCTCATCCATACACATGGGCCCGCATCTGCCCACAGTAGCAGAAGTTACCTCAAAAGACTTACAAACATTTAGAATTAATGTTGACTTAGCTAAATATAGGGCACAATAAAGGAGAAAAATCCATATAGGTAATACCTACTAGTTGGACACATATTTTAAACTTAGTATAGAACTTCTATTTACACTTTAATTAATTCATTTTGATAATGATGATGATATTAGTTGAGCTTAATAAAACGAATGAGTATTCATATCGCTGACTCTAACTAGTTTAGGGCGGAAGCATAATTATCGTTATAGTTTTTTTATTTGAACCGATCAAATCGTACATATTCAAGACTCATGTCAACTGTACTCTATCAAGGAATAACAAAATAGAAAATGATAAAGAAGTACTAGTAAAATATTTCCAATCTTTTGAATTGAAAACTTGAGGCGGCTTTTCATTACAACTAAAAACAATCATTTGGCGCAAAGGACTAGTTTAAAATCACATAATGACCCTGTGATAAAAAATTTCTATATGCTTGTGGTTTTTTCTTTAATTTCCTGATGTTTCGAAGAATAAAAAAGAAACGTTCAAGAAAAAATTTCGAAATGAAAAATTAATGAGGTGCTTAACCTACGTGTTCGTCCCCTCAAACATAGGGGAAAAAAATCATTGCACTTCTAATATCAACAAAAAAGTTTAGCGAAAAAAAGATTAACATACAAGCTCTACACGTTGCAAATCCCACTGCCTCCCCTTTTCCATATTTTGTCTGTTTCTTCCGTGATATTGTCAAAAGGAATATTAAACTGCACTTCGATAAAAGTGATACTCCGATCCATTTTAAGCGTTTTTTTGCTATTTTTACACTAATTAAAAAATTCACCTTTTAACATTGAATAATAACGTACTTGACATATTAACGTTAATTTGTTTATTGCAAATACAACAAATACTCCTAGGCTCTTTACTTCGAGGGCAACTTTAAAAAAAAGTTAATTCTTTCTTGATATTTAAAAAAATTAAATATTATGAACCATAGAAAAAATCAAAAAATAATTAAAATGGACCGGGGGAGTATACATATATTGAATGCTTTAACAATATACATATATTGTCAAAATATATTCTTCTCAATTATTTTAAGAGATTAAGCAGACACGTTATTTGAATAGAACTTATGAGGTTTGACCATAGACCCATAATTTTTAGAAGACTTTGATCGTGACAAAAGTTAGAGAAAATGATAAATAATGGTCTTTTGAAGATAAGTTTAAACTAGTCCTCTTAAACATATTATTGAGCAATTTTGGTATTTTAAGTTTGTCAGATATACTAACACTTTTGATATTCATCAAATGTTTAACAAACACCATTCTTATTTTTTTTATGTCAATGTCGGTGACTGGAGATAACTCTCTTCAATTATTCTTGAGATGGGAGGGAGCAGGGTCAACTTCTATTATGCTTGTTGGAAGGTCCGTCCGGATCTCTTCCCGGGTCAACCCATTCAATATCCGAGAGAGGGTATGCTTTTGGCGGCCACAGAGACGGCAGTTGATATGTACTTGGAAATAAGCAGATTATAGATAAGTTTTTTCATGCCTCGACGCTTCCTCGGTTCGTTCGGAAATCATGGTAGTCTTTTCATGTCAAAGAAAGTTTTTGAGAAAAGAAAAAGCTTTCCCGCCAATCACTACCCTTAGCGTTTGATGATCTTAAATTGAGAGCTAATTAAGAGTTCGTTGGGCCAAATTGCAAAAAAAAAAAAAAAATGCTTATTTGAAAAGTATTTTTGCTCAAACGTGAATTTTTTAAAAAATATTTTTGGATAGTTATAATTTGCATTTGGTTAATAGTACTTTTTGCGATATTTAATAAATAAATTGTGTTTGATTAATTTTTGTAAAAAGTACCTTTGAATGTCAAAGTACAAAAAGACGATAAATATTCAGTTTACAACTAGTATTATTTAAAGGAGAAATGAATTTCAATATTTTTTTTTTTTGGTAACTAACCTTTTTGTGTATTAATCACCAGTAACTTTTACATATCCATAGCCTGCTTATAACTCAAAAGCTATCTAACTTACAAAATCCAAAACCAACACTAACTTTCAATATCAAAACATAAGATGCTGCACCATACTACTAATCCCAGTGATGGCTCGTAAATTACATATGTAGGCTATCTTGCGTGCAATACTCAGCTCCTCTGCTTCTCTTTTCAAACAGCCGCATGTTCCTTTCTATCCAAATGGAGTGAATTATCTCAACATACACCATCTTGAAGACTTATGCTCATTGTGTTTTACTCTTAGCACATTATACAACCCAGTGCATATGTTGTTCCCAAGTATCTCTAGCAATATCCTATCTTTGCATCCATTGCAGGATTGTATGCAACAATTCCTTGGCAAATCGACATTTGACAAATAAGTGTTCCCTATTCTCATCATGGTCTTGACATAAAGAGCATCTGGAATCTACCGCTAGTCCCCATTATACAAACCTATCTGCAGTCAGCAATCTCCTATGTAGTTGTAGCCACATGGTAAATATACATTTTGGCATGGCATTATTTTGAAACATCGGGTATTTCTAGTTAACTCTTGGTCTATCTTCCGGCAGCTGCAAGTAGAATCTTCTGATAATACTCTTTCTTGGATGATGATGATGATGCACCTGTTGTAGTGTTGTTCTAGCATTTAGGATCTGTCTTACCATCCAACTTGCTTGTTGGGGAATTGCCATATCTTTTAAGTGTTTGTCTTTGATGTAGTAAGCATGTATCCATCTTATCCATAGTCGATCTTACTTATTTGCTACATCCCAACAGACTTTAGCTAGAGCAGCCTTGTTCCATAGGTGCAATATATCAAGTTTAGGCCCCCACTAGATTTAGGTGTACACATTCTATCCCAAGCTACTAGAGCCTTTTTTGTGATCACATTTACTCCAGACTAGGTGTAGCTTCTGCAGAATGAATCAATCATCTTCAAGACCTTTGAAGGCAAAGTAAACAGCTGCGACCAATATTTCAATATTTAGTATAAAAGAGTTTAATTAATTTTTATTTTTATTAAATTTGAACATATAAAAAATAAAGTATAATATAGTTTAAAGGTCTTAATCAATATAAAATATAGTTATCCAAACTAATAATATTTGGTATCCTACATTACTTATTATTACATGATAATTGAAATATATCAAAATACAATCATTCAGATATATTAAAAATCTGCTTCATAAGAGGATCTATTTATATGGGAGAGACTATTTCAAAGAAGAATAGGAGAAGGAGAATAAAAATACGATATAAATAAATTAAGCAACAAAGACAAATGGGATGATCGAAACAAAAATGGAATAATTTAAATTAAAAAAAATTATAGTAAGGATACTTTTGTCTTTAATTTTTTTTCCTACTTCTTAAAAGAAGTTAGAATTTATTGCATCTTCCAAAAACAAAAAAACTGCTTTTGGTGCTGCTCTAAAGCACTGCTCCTTCTTGGCCAAAAAAATTTCAAAAAAAAAAAAAAGAAATACCTTTTTACAAAAATATAATCCAAGACCACTCAATCAGGTAGTGGGTAGTTGATGGTTGACCAATGCTTTTGCATTAGCATAATTCCAATATTGCACTTTTTGGACCATAACAAGCAAAAATATTTAAAAATAAATTTAAACTTCAAAACTGACAGTATTAACATTTTTAGTATTCTATTTAACTGCACTTATTTTTCTTTTTAATAAAAGGACAAAAAAATCATTCATAGTCCATACGCTAATTCCAAGTTGCTTATTTTTTTTAGGTAATTAATCAATTTTATATTAATCACCAATAAAACTGTATAAAATCATAGCATTGCTTACACAATTAGCTATCTCATTACAACTCTATCTTCTATGTCATATGATCCTCTGTACACTCAAACAAAACTATAACTATGTACTAAACTCTGAATGCCAGCAGTAGCTCTGATGTTGCATATGTATGCAACCTCACGAGCAATAGTAGTCCAGTCACGTGCCCTTTTCTCAAATATCCTCAGATTTCTCTCAATCCAAATTACATGTGCTATTTCTGCATATACCAATCGGAATATCTTTGCTCTTTTGGTCTTGCCTTTAGCATGCTGCAAACTCCATTCAAGATGCTGTACCCAGTTCTGTGTCCTTTTATATTCATGTTGCATCCATTGCATAATCTTCATCCACAGGTTCTTGGTATACTCACAAATGACAAACAGATGGTCTCTATTTTCCTCATGGTTGTGACATAGAGTACATTGTGTATCTACTGTCAACCCCATTTTGTCAATCTATCTGTGGTGGGAAGTCTTCCATGTAGTAACATCCACATAGTATACTGTGCGTTAGGCCTCGCAAAGTTCTGAAACATTAAGCATTTCCATGGCACTCGAGGTCTTTGTCCCAGTAGATGTAGATAGATGTGTCTAGTCATACTAGTGCCCTGTTTGCTCCTCTGTACCAAATTCTAATCTGTTCTAGCATTGAAAATTTGTCTGATCATCCAGCAAGCTTGTTTAGGAGCTGGCATTTGCAAGAATTGCTGTCCTCTGATATAATAGGAGTGAATCCACTTGATCCACAGTCTATCCTGCTTGGCTTCCACATCCCAGTACACTTTAGTTATAGCAGCTCTATTCCATAGATGAATGTTCACCAGATTTAATCCTCCACAAGACTTTGGAGAACATATCTTTTCCCAGGATATCAGTGCCTTCTTAGTGATGGTATTGGTGGCAAACCATATATAGCTCCGACAATATGGATCAATACTTTTCAACACCTTGACAAGTAATGATAATAACTGGGCCCAGTAAGCCTGGAATCCAAATATCACACTTTGCACTAATTGTACTCTTCTTGCATAGGATAGTTTCTTAGCTGTCCATGAAGATATCCTTGCCACTATCTTTTGTATGAGTGGTTGCCACTTAATCATTGATATCTTTTTTGTTGACAGTGGTATGCCTAAGTATTTGAAAGGCATCTCCCCTTGTCCATATCCCAGATGTTGCAGTATTCTATTTCTTTCAACACTTGATACCCCTCCAAAGTACATTGAACTCTTTCCCATATTGGCTTGTAACCCTGATGCTTGAGGAAACTAATTAAAGCATCTATGCATGGCAGTCACTAATGTTAAATCACCTCTTGCAAATAACAATAGATCATCAGCAAAGCTTAAGTGTGTGACACCCATTCTAGCACATTTTGGACGATATTTGAAGCCTTTTTCCCCCCTTTAGACCATTGAGACTTCTGCTTAGATATTCCATTATAATAGCAAATAGAAAGGGGGATACAGGGTCCCCTTGTCTAAGCCTTTTTTTTGTATCAAAAAGGGTAGTGATCTCTCCATTGATCAAGATGGTGTAGTTGACTGTTTTGACACACTCCATAATCCAGCCAATAAATTGTGTAGGGAATCCCAAATTATCCATTACCTGTTTCAAAAATATCCATTCCACTGAGTTATAGGCGTTTTGTAAGTCAATCTTAATCATACACCTATCAGAGATGTGCTTCCTTGTTAGGCTTTTGCCAATTCATGGGCCAGTATGATGTTATCTGCAATTCTTCTCCCAGGAATAAATCCTGCCTGATTTTCACTAATGATGCAAGCAATAACCTTCTATAGTCTTGATGATAATACCTTAGAGATGATCTTATAGAGTAAGGTATAGCAAGCAATAGGTCTAAAATCCTTCACATTGACTGGTTTGTCAACTTTTGGTATTAGTGTAAGAGTAGTGCAGTTTAGAGCCTTATACAATCTACCAGTAGTGAAAAATTCTTTGACAGCTACACAGACCTCCTCCTTGATAATTTGCCACGCTTTATTGAAAAAATATGCATTTATACCATCCACCCCCTGGTGACTTGTCATCCCCAATACTCTGCACCCCTTCATAAACTCTTGATTGGTGATTTCTGCACACAGCTGAATTCTTTGCTGCTGAGATAGTGTAGGCCCTTACTTCATGATCTCCCTGTTGATGGCAAGAAAATTTTGGGCAGCAGACCCCATCAGTGATTTATAAAACTCCATGATTTCATACTTGATCATTTCAGCATCATTCAAATTATGTCCATCTGGTGATATGAGTTCTTTAAGTTTAATCCACTTTGCTCTTGACTTTTATTTTAGGACACTTTCCTCTATAAGAGACCATTTCTCCAGCTGATGAAGGATATTTTTCTCCTGATCCAGTAGGCCATCACTGTACTGTGTGTTAATCTTCTCTTGAATATCTTGAAGTTTTCCTCGAGCCCTGTCAATCTTGGCAGTAATAGTTCTAAACTCCTCATTGTTTAAAGCCTTATGCCTAGGCTTTAGAGCTTTCAACTTCATCCAAATATTCTTCATTCTTCTACTTGTCACATTCTGCTCCTATATTTCCTGCACTAGTTGTAAGAATCTACCATGGTCTGCCCATACATTTAGGAATCTGAATGGAATTTTACCAGGCCTTGTACTGGTGGAAATTGATAGTAGCATAGGTGAGTGATCTGACATTTGAGGTAATTCATATTCAGTTTGCACATGCCCCCATTGCATCATCCATTCAAAATTTTCAAAGATTCTATCAATCCTGCTACTGATTCTATCAGTTCCATATTGTTTCTCTGACCAAGTGTAGTAGTCTCCCTTCCATATCAATTCATTCAGTTGCAGAGTTTTAATGCAACTAGCAAAGTCTTGAGTTTCTGCATATGTTATAGGATTGCCCATTAGTCTGTCTTGGGGATAAAGCACTCCATTGAAGTCTCTTCTAATTAACCAAGGTGTGGTTATGCTTGTAGCCAAATTATGGATTTCTTTCCAGAGTGCTCTCCTTTGTTCAACTGTATTGTATCCATAGACTACGGTCATTAAGCAATCTATCTTCCCTAAGTTGTCTGTAAGCTGACAATGTAAGAATTGTGCCACAGCTTTTATTAACTTCACAGTATACCATCTTGGATCCCATACCACCCATAGTCTACCATTTTGAGCATGTTGGTAATTATTTATCACTTCCTATTCAGGTATAATAGCTTTGGCGACTCTCGTGAAATTATGCTCTTTCACTCTAGTTTCCATCAAGCCAGCTAACTTAACATTTTTATTTTTGATGTTGCTAGACAGTTCTTTCTGCTTATACCTCTTATTGACTCCCTTCAAATTCCAGAATAGCCAGTTAATCAACATGTTAAATGGCCTCTTCCCCTATCAAGGGGTAATTGCTGCACATCCCCTGCCCCGCATGGTAATACCTCAAAAGGATTTCTCAGCTTAACTGCAGACAACAAAGAAAAGTTTGTTAAGTTAAACTGAGGACTGTTTTCCACTTGTTTTCCTCGATTGCTTTCATTAGGCATAACCTCAATTGGACTATTGTTCATTTGCCTTTGGCTATGTAAAATAGAGTGTGACATTTTCTGTTCCACTGGTGCCTGCTGTTGCCCCTGCTACTCAGCTAATGTAGCTTGTACAGGTAGATCATCACTTTACTGAACCTTGCCTTTAGTTCTCCATTCTATAGTCACTTTCTTATTTTCCCTTATTTTCCCTTTCTGATTAATTTGTTGTTTAGTCTCCCGCTTATTAGTGTCACCATAGGAGCACATGTGTGGCCAACCTTTTGACATTGCTCACAAAACTTAGGTTTCCACTCATAGTAAACTCCTTATAGAAATTATTTGCTCTTTGGATCTCTAACACATACTTCATCTGGCAGTGGTTTAGTCTCATTAATCTCTATCAACATTCATGCAAATGAGATTCTGATTTTCTTAGGGTTGCATTTATCAGCAAAAATAGGTGTCCCAATCGCACTAGCTATTCTACTCAATGAATCCACTCCCAGTAGTTCATAGGCAGTTTTGGAAATTTACCCACAGGGGAATTTCAGTGGGAAATTCCTCATTCAAATCAAAATCTAAGGTTCAAGGCTTCAAAATTGTAGGCCTATTATTAATGGTATAAGGTCCAGAATAATAGATCTCTTGCATGTCAGCCTCCGTGTGAAATCTGATTATGTAGTATCCTTCCTCATACAGAAACACATCTGGTTCTCTAACACTTGCCCAATTAACACTTATATATCATTTCATAGTGTTGTACCCCGGAGTCTCACCTAAGATTTAAATAATTAGAGCACATCTCCACTTCTCAGTCTCAGATTCAACCTCATCTTTGTCCAATTGAACAACTATTTGGCCATTGACGATTAGCGGAGGAATATATGACAGAGACATACCATTTGCTACAGATCCGTTCTTCTGAAATAGGTTAGACCATGGTTTAGGTTCTACATCTTTTGTCGTCAGAGTAGGATTTGTTGAGCCTCGTTCTTCCTCAGTAGTTGCTGTTGTTGCATTGGTTACTGTAGCATGCACAACTTGCTCCTTTGTTGTATCCTCCGGTTGTGTTCTCGATGTAGTCGACGGAGGTGTTGTGAGATCTAGCTTTTTTGAGACTCTTGAGCTAGATGCACCTCCAGTGTTCCTCCATTGAGCCCTAGTATCGGAATCTAGGTCCAGATCTAGTGCTTGTAGAGCATTTTCTTTCCTTGCTGCTTTGCTTCGTGAGGTGATAGAGCTTACTATGCTAGTAATTACGACTTTTTTGGGCCTTCCTCGTCCTCTTCCCCTCCCTCTCGCCATGGATGACAAGGTTCAGCGCATGTTAACTAACGTGAGCTGAGAGCACTTCAAGTTGCATAATTGCGAATTTGTAAACTCAATTATAATAGTTTAACACTTCACGTTTATCAATTATTTATAATCAACTAACAGACACAAAGTCAAATTTCTAACAGCACTTTATACTCAGCTCTGCTAAATTTGAATTTAACTAGAACAAACCATCACTTGATGGTTTAACCATTTATATTTAGAAACATTCAATTCCTTCCTTGAAATTAAAAGTACACATATGTGATTTGCTAATAAAATATGAGAAAATATTTACTAACAATTTATTTTTTGTTTTGTCTTTTGATATCACCGTAAATTTACCGGACATAACCTCACATATAAAGAACACTTGATATATATGGCACAATCTTGCAACTTGCAAAGATTATTATGTCAAGTGGGTGAATTAGGTTATAGTCATTTCTTTAACAAACTTAACCAGAAAAAGAAAAACAGTATCAGGCCGTGTGAAGCACGAATACACCATCTAGTATTAATAGAAGATCGTTCTATTAAGCTAATCAAAGTTGCGTGTTAAGTATTAAACATAGGTCACTACATATATATGTTCCGTTTGATTTGTCGGAAAGAACGTATAATCCCTGGTCTTTATCCTATACTATACGTGCAGGAAGCATATATACTTCTTTTACCAATAAAGTCCGAAATTTCTTTAAAAAATATTCAAGATTTTAAAAATTGATATTCGACCATCCTTGTCTCTTATTCGGTCCATTTGTGAATTTCTTTTAAGGATTTGTGAATATGGAACTCATCCTTTGAAATTGCTAACCAATTCAGATATATATATGTACAAGACGTGCAAAGATTATACCAGCATATACTATAGTTAGCTTTCCCACTATTTAATAAGTAAAACAGAAGGCTTACATAGATTATATTACACAGAAAAAAGGTCAAATAAGTTCTATAATTTTTTAATACGGGTTTTAATTTACCAAACCCAATAATGGCTAGAAATATTTGATAGTCAATTCCATCTTGCTTGCAAGCTACTACTAGTACAATATTCAAATGATATAAAATAATCAATAATCTTATTCATTCTATCTCCTAGTAAAATATTCAAACCTTATCGTAGCTCTATAAATATGCCTATTTTATCCGTTGACTATACAACTAATCAATACAAACACAATAAAAATGGAAGTTAAAGTTAGACGATTCATGCTACCTTTAATACTTGTTGCATTGTCAACAAGCTTCTTGTTCCTCGTAAAAGCTCAAGATGTGCTCGACGTTTCCGGTAAAGATGTCCGAAAAGGAGGGCATTATCGCATCATTCCGGCGGGTCGGGGCAACGACGGTGGAATTACGGTTGCATCCATTAGGAATCGAACCGACCCGCTAGTCGTAAGCCAACATGCCGATGAATCTATCATCAGTATTAGCACTCAATTTTCACCAGCAAACTCGAAAGAAAATACCATTGTTTGGCTCAAAAGTTAACGATGTACTTTGTAAGCGATAAAACAATCAAAAAATAGAGAAGGGGTAAATCGTAATCAAATATAATAAGCCTAGAGATGCAAAGATGATAATATTGTTGTAGATCTAATATTGCAAAGTGACAATGTATGTTAATAAGGTATTTTCGTCAGAAGTAGTGATATAGAGAGAGAAAGACAGAAAATGAGAGAGTTGTCTTAGATCAGATGCCCCCTTTTTACAATGTGGAGGTCTCCTTTATATAATAGGAGACCTTCCTCGAAAGAATCAAAAAGTTACAGAGATAGGTAATGTCTCCCTAGTATAGACACTGAGTTCTAAACGACGTCGCTTTGGTCCTCACGGCCGAGTCGTACCCGCTAAGTTGGTCGGCGTACACTCATTGGGCGTACCCACTGGCGTAGAGATACTGAGGGTCAAATTTGACCCTATACAGTTAGTCCCTCCGCTCGTTGGAGATGCGTTTGGTGGGCGTCTTCGGCTGGCGGAAATGCGAACTTCGTCTTAGGAGAATTTGACCTCGACCGGGGGCGAAAATATGAGCGAAGTGAAACATATGACGCTGTTGAGCCGCTGACGCGTGGCTTCCTTTTTGGAATGATGTCATCGCCTGTATGCATCATCATTATATTTGCCCCCGAGGCGGTTCAGAGGATGAAGTGACGTTTTGGTTTCCGGCGCACGTTTTGAATCATGACTCTTCGATTCCTGTGCAGTTTATCCTTATAAGTATGAGAAAGGTTTGATCTGATTCCACTTTCAAGCCTCTGAAAAGTATTTTCTGATACACCCTTTTGCCTTTCTTTTCTGTAACCATTATTTCGTGAGGGACTTTCCCACTTCTGTTGAAACCACACTTCCTATTGTCAGTGCTTCGTTTCTCAAGTAGTATAATCATGGCAAAATGCGGACAAAATAATAAAAAGGCCAAGGATAATGCCCCGTCTAGGGTTCCGCCATCTTCTGGTGGTGAAGGGGAAAAAGCGGAGAAGGCCCTTGTTCCTCTCAGCGTAGACAATGTCCTTCCGAAGGAGATGCACGTTCGCAGGGATTTTCCGACTAGAAGCCCTGATCTTCCCTGGGAGTACAGCGTTTTGCTACAATCCCATTTAGACGAGCTGCGAGAGACGCACCGTATTCCGGACCACGTGGACATGGTTCCGGCCGGGACGGATTATGCCAAATGTTGCATGCCGCCCTGGATATATTGCGCCTTCTACGAGTACCCGTTCTTGATCGGTTATGACCTTCCAGTCTATACTCTGGCGGAGGAGCTTTGCCGTTTTTACAATGTGTGTCCGGCCCAGCTTACTCCTTATACTTTGAAGGTGTGCCGTATCATGACCACCTATGCGGCCAGGGCTGGGTGCAGCGTCTCAGTCCACCACCTCTTACAGTTGTTCAGCGCTGGTTACCTGAGGGTTACCATGCTGCAGTTGAAAGGTCGTGGCGCAAAGGGGCTTGGTCGTTCAAGCCGATGATAAGCCCAACGCCATTTTTGGCGTAAATATTTCTAACATCAGGACGGAGCACCTGGTGTCGAATACCGAGGGTTTCCGGAAAAATGGAATCCGAACGTAAGTATTTCTATTTGTAAATTTCAGTGCCGCTTGTGCTTTCGACCATAGCGGCCATTGTGACCTTTGTTTTTCTTTCTTCTCCTTTTTATTCGCAGCGAGGGCTTCTCCACCCCAGCTCGTTGATGACATAAATTCGTGGGTGGGAAGAATATACCTATGCGGAGGAGAGCCGTACCTGGGCTGCCTTTCTTCGACAGTACGGCCCGTCAGGTAATTCTTTGGCTATGTTTGGGGATTCCTTACGTGTTCGTTACCTGACTTGTTTCGTGTTTGGCAGGTCGGAGCGCCCTAAGAAGAAGAAAAAGAGAGTCGTCATCCTACCTGGGGCGGGGACCGGATTCTGAAGGTGGATACATACCCTGTGGTTCGCCTAGTGATGACGCCACGGAGGTTCCTCAACCGCTGCCTGTGGCGGCGTCTGCAAGGGGAGCGACTCCTTCGATGCCATCCCTCGGGTTGTGGAGGGGTCCTCTAATAGTGAGGAGACGCCGAAAAGAAAGAGACGTCGGTTGATAACCGGCAAGGGGGTAGCCACGGTAGATGAGAGGGCGAGTGAGCCTCGTCGGGAGTCAAGGCCTGTTTTTATGGCGGATGCCATCCGTTCTGGGAGGTCGGCTCCCCAAAGGGGGGCTGTTCCTGACGCCAGGCCAACGCGCATTCCGAAATCGGCTCGTCGGCTGCCGTTGGAGGGCGGATGATGGTGCGAGAGGGTGGGCCTGAGGTCGCCCAGGCAGATGCAGAAGCGTCAACGCGGGGTCCGGCCCGTGTTGGGATGGCGGTAGGTAGATCCAACCGTTGAATTCTGATCCCGGGGGTATAACCTGTTGCAACACAGCGAGCAGGCGCCGCGGATATGACCCTACTATGTGCGGCCCGCTGAGCGTGAAACGTTACAAAGGGATTAGCGACGAGGAACTATCCCGGAGGGTTGCCGGTGCGGGCCTTACGGTACTTTTCGATCTCCTTCATGTATCGTAAAATAAATTTTGATACATTCTGACTTGCCCTTCATCCTTTTCCTCTCTCTTTTTTTTAGACTCTCATTTTGGAGATAGAAGAGGGGGCGCGAGCGCAAGGAAGGCAGCCACCTTTAAACAGGTGGTAAAGAAATATCGGCGGTGCGTAGTCAAGCATCAAGCGCTGGCGGACCTACTCAAGCAAGACCCCGAATTTTCGGGTTTTTCGTGAGGGTTAGGAGGAGTCAGGGGCCCAGCTGAGAAGGAGGGTGGCCGAGTTAGAGCAGAATTGATGAGCAGCTGATGGCCGCCCTGGCCCGGAATATTGAGCTGGAGACTCTTCTCCAGTTTAAAGAGAAGAGTTGGAGGTTGGCCGGGGGGTAGCGGCGGAAGCTGCTGATTGCGGGTCAAGGTTGCCATCTGACCTCCGAGCTTTGATGCCAAGGCGGCTGAGATTGAAGTCCTCAAGCGGACTGCTGCGTCAAGGCCTGGTGAGGATGCGCGTCGTGAGGCGCATGATATGTGGGTATACGCCGAGGCCAGATTGGTCGTCCTTCGAGGAGTTATTAGCTGCGGGTCGAGCTACCGAGGTAGAGGTTCAAGAGCAACGGCGCATAGTCCGTGTCGCTCGTGAAACTTGTGGGTATAGTTCTGATTCCTAGACCGGCGGGCTATAACTCCGAAGATGTCAACCGTCTAGAATCCGGCTCTTGGATCTCTGCGGCCTATCAGGCAGAGGACGGCGGCGGACGAGATGGCGATCGTCGGAAGGCATTTTGATACAGGATGGCGAGGCCCCTTAGGACTTGTATTTATTTTATTTTTTTGCTGTACTTGGAAATGTAAATGGGTCCTTTTTGTACATGCATTTTTGGATGATAATGGAAGTTATACTTTTACTGTTCTTTTTCTTTCTGTATCTTTTATTTTCGCCTTAGCTTTGTTGATGGTTTTAAGCCGTTGGTGCGCAACTTCGACTATCTTTCGAGTTTACACGCTGTTAGTCGAGCTGGGGACTTATCGGCGTCGATGGCCTTGGCCGTTATACGGTTGAATGGCCTTAGCCATGTAGGCGACTTCGACTGTCGTCGAGTCGTTTACTCACCTTAGTCGAATCTAGGTCGACCGTTGACGGCGATGGCCTTAGCCATAATATAATTGATGGCCTTAGCCATGTAGGCGACTTCGACTGTCGTCGAGTCGTTTACTCGCCGTAGTCGAGTCTAGGTCGACTGTTGGCGGCGATGGCCTTAGCCATAATATAATTGATGGCCTTAGCCATGTAGGCGACTTCGACTGTCGTCGAGTCGTTTACTCGCCATAGTCGAATCTAGGTCGGCTGTTGGCGGCGATGGCCTTAGCCATAATATAATTGATGGCCTTAGCCATGTAGGCAACTTCGACTGTCGTTGAGTTGTTTACTCGCCGTAGTCGAATCTGGGTCGACTGTTGGCGGCGATGGCCTTAGCCATAATGTAATTGATGGCCTTAGCCATGTAGGCGACTTCGACTGTCGTCGAGTCATTTACTCACCTTAGTCGAATCTAGGTCGACCGTTGACGGCGATGGCCTTAGCCATAATGTAATTGATGGCCTTAGCCATGTAGGCGACTTCGACTGTCGTCGAGTCGTTTACTCGCCGTAGTCGAATCTGGGTCGACTGTTGGCGGCGATGGCCTTAGCCATAATATAATTGATGATGGTCGTAGCCTTTCATACATTGGAGGTGGCCGTAGCCTTTCATACATTGAAGATAGCCGTAGCCTTTCATACATTGGAGATGGCCGTAACCTTTCATACATTGGAGATGGCCGTAGCCTTTCATACATTGGAGATGGCCGTAGCCTTTCATACATTGGAGATGGCCGTAGCCTTTCATACATTGGAGATGGCCGTAGCCTTTCATACATTGGAGATGGCCGTAGCCTTTCATACATTGGAGATCAAGCTAGTCCAGTGCCTTTATCATGTCGGCCTGGAGGTCGTAAGGAGAGGTTGATATGATAAACTTGTTTCTCAAATATCTCCAGGTGTCCCCTCTGTCGCCTCGTTAAAAACCTCCCCGAGAAAACCCAATTGGGACAAAACTCGGGTAAGGGAAAAAGAGTACGACTCGGGAGACGCCTTTTAGAAGTGGAAATACTTGAGGTGAGTAACGTTCCAGTTGTTTTGGAGCGTTTTCCCTTCCATTGTTTCCAACTGGAATGCGCCTTTGCTGGCTACTGCTGTGATTTTGTAGGGTCCTTCCCAGTTGGTGCCCAGTTTCCCTTCACTCGGGTCTTTGGATGCTAATGTCTTGGC
The DNA here is from genome assembly GCF_001879085.1 of Nicotiana attenuata. Classification (NCBI taxonomy): domain Eukaryota; kingdom Viridiplantae; phylum Streptophyta; class Magnoliopsida; order Solanales; family Solanaceae; genus Nicotiana; species Nicotiana attenuata. The sequence continues at coordinate 110,330 of NW_017671376.1, read as the reverse complement.
TTTAAGGACATAGTCTCCCACCTTGAGTGGTCTTATTTTGGCCCTCTTGTTGTAGTATCTTTCGACTTGTTGCTTTTGGGCTACCATTCTGATATGGGCCATTTCTCTTCTTTCCTCAACCTCGTCGAGGTCTTGGAGCCAGTTTGTGTCGTTTTCTGTTCCACTGGTGTGCGAATATCTTAGGCTTGGTTCGCCGACTTCGACGGGTATGACCGCATCGGTTCCGTAGACCAGCGAGTACGGTGTTTCCCCCGTGCTGGATTTGGGTGTGGTCTTGTGTGCCCATAACACTTCGGGTAGCAGCTCGGGCTATAGCCCTTTGGCGTCCTCAAGTTTCTTCTTTAGTATGTTTAATATTGTTTTGTTGGAGGATTCCGCTTGGTCGTTGGCGGCAGGGTGATATGGCGTGGAAAGTATTCTCTTGATGCGCCATTTCTCGAAGAATTCGGTCGTTTTCTGACCGATGAACTATCGTCCGTTGTCACAACTGATTTCTTTGGGGATGCCGAAGCGGCATATAATATTTTTCCAAATGAAGGCGATCACTTCCTGTTCGCGTAATTGGGCGTACTCTCCTGCTTCCACCCACTTACAAAAATAGTCAGTTAAAACTAATAGAAATCGTACCTTTGCTCGTCCCGCTGGTAGGGGACCGACTATGTCCATTCCCCATTTGATGAAGGGCCATGGGGAAGTGACAGAGTGAAGTGGTTCTCCTGGTTGGTGTATCATGGAGGCATACTTTTGGCATTGTTCGCATCGGCGGACATATTCCGCTGCGTCTTTCTTCATGGTGGGCCAATAATAGCCAGCCCGTATTATGCAGCGCACGAGGGCGCGGTTGCCTGTATGGGCACCGCAATGTCCTTCATGTACCTCTTCGAGCACTGGCCGCGTTTGTTGCGGCCCTAGACATTTGGCTAGGGGTCCGCCAAACGTCCTTTTGTAGAGCTCGCGGTTTATTAGGCAATAATGTGCGGCCTGTACGCGGAGCTTCTTGGCTTCTTTGTTGTCGAGCGGGAGTGTTCCATCCTGCAGATAGGATACAAATTGGTTGCGCCAGTCCCAAGTCAAATTTAAAGAGAGTACCTCAGTGTGATCTATGGCTGAATGGAGGAAGGTGACCATGCTTTCTTTGTTGATGTTTTTAGTGGCTGCGGCTAATTTTGCTAAGCCGTCTGCCTCCACGTTCTGTGCTGTCGGAACTTGTTCGAAGCGTCACTCGTCGAACTCGGTCATTATCCTGTGGACTTTTGACTGGTATTTTTGCAACCTCTACTCTTTGATTTGGTAAGTCCCAGTGACCTGGTTCACCACGAGCTGAGAGTCGCAATGGAGAACGAGTTGTCGAGCTCCATACTTGACGGCTAGTTTCAAACCTGCAATAACAGCCTCGTACTCGGCTTCGTTGTTAGTCATCTCGGGGAATCGTATGGACTGGCGAATTGTTTCGCCCGTGGGGACCTTAAGAACGAGTCCCAGTCCCGATCCCGAGGCGTTAGCGGCGCCATCAGTGTAAAGAGTCCATAGGTCGGCGTTGGAGGGGGCACGGCGTGCCTCCAATTCCGCCTCTGGTAGTATCTCTGCGCTGAAGTCGGCTATGAAGTCGGCAAGTACCTGCGACTTGATGGCGTTCCTTGGATGATATGAGATATCGTGCTCACTGAGCTCTATGGCCCATCGGGCGAGTCTGCCTGATAACTCAGGCTTGTGCAGGATACTTCTCAAGGGGAAGGTCGTCACTACCTTTATGGGGTGGCATTGGAAATAGGGTCGGAGCTTCCGTGAAGCCACGACCAATGCCAAAGCTAATTTTCGGCGTCCACTAAGGTTTTGCTAATATAGTAAATAGGAGATTGTGTACCTTCATTTTCGCGAACTAGGACTGCGCTGACGGCGACCTCGGATACGGCTAAATACACCAGCAGTGGTTTGCCTGGTTTGCTTTGGCTAGCAGTGGTGGTGAAGACAGGTACGCTTTCAATTTCCTTAGGGCCTCGACGCATTCCTCGTTCCACTGTAACCCTTTGTCCTTTCTCAACACATTAAAAAACTTATGGCATCTGTCGGAGGACCGTGAGATGAACCTAGACAAGGCGGCTATTCGCCCCGTCAGCTTTTGCACCTGCTTTTTGCTGTTCAGTATCTCCGGTATTGCGTCTATCGCCTTAATCTGATCTGGATTGAATTCGATACCTCGTTGCGATACGAGAAACCCTAAGAATTTTCCTGATGCCACACCGAAGGCGCATTTCTCGGGGTTCAGTTTCATCCCGTATCTTCTCAGTATCTCGAAGGTTTCTTTCAGATGGTCGATGTGGTCCTCTTTTCTTGTCGACTTTACCAGCATGTCGTCGATATAGACTTCCATAGTCTTACTGAGCTGCTCTTTGAACATTTTGGTTACTAGTCTCTGGTATGTAGCCCCCGCATTTTTGAGCCCGAAGGGCATTACCTTGTAGCAGTAAGTCCCTTGGTGGGTGATGAAAGTTGTCTTCTCTTGGTCCTCCTCGGCCATCATGATTTGATTGTAGCCGGAGTAGGCGTCTAGGAAGCTCAGTAGTTCATGTCCTGCAGTGGCGTCGATCAGTTGGTCGATGTGGGGTAGTGGGAATGAATCTTTTGGGCATGCCTTGTTCAGATCGGTGAAATCCACACACATTCTCCACTTCCCGTTTTTCTTTTTGACCATGACAACATTGGCGACCCACTCGGGGTACTTTGATTCTCTGATGGAGCCGTTGGCCAGTAGCTCGTCTACTTCCTTACCGACCGCTTCATTGATGGCGGCGTTGAATTTTCTCCTCATCTGTCGCACGGGCGGATGTAATGGATCGACATTCAGCTTGTGGGTGGCGATGTCTCGCGGGATTCCCGGCATATCTGAATGGGAAAAGGCGAACAAATCTGCATGGTTAGTTAAGAATTCACAATACTTACTTGGGTTGGCGAGACCTTGCCCGATATAGGCTTTCTTCGTAGGATCGGTTTTGTCCAATTGGACTGGGTCGAGGTCTTCGACCGTTGCTTTACAGGCTTCCACGACTTCGGGGTCTTTGATGACGTCCGTTGTCGGGTTGACCTTAGTTCCCGACACGGCTAATTGCTATGCCTCCGCGCTCGCCCCCTTTAGCTGTTGGGTGTGGGCGCAGTCTTGGGCTATTTTGTAGCATTCTTGTGTAGTGCGTGGCTCGCCTCGAATACTGAATACTCCCCATGGGGTCGGGAATTTGATCACTTAGTAGAGGTTTGAAGGGACCGCTCGCATGGCGTGTATCCACGGGCATCCTATGATGACGTTGTACGCCGTTTCTTGGTTCATCACGTGGAAAGTTGTTTCCAGCGTGACTCCTCCCGCTAAGACGGGCAGTGCTATTTCTCTGGACGTCCGTTCCACTGCATTGTTAAAACCGGTTAGTGTTATGCAGCGCGGTATTACCTTATCCTCCAGTCCCATTTGTATGAGGACCCTTGGGTGGATAATACAGGCGCCACTTCCGTCATCGATCATGATTCTTTTAACATCCGTATCAGCGATACGTAAAGTGATAACTAAAGCATCATAATGAGGGAAAGACAAACCGTCGGCATCAGACTTATCGAAGGTGATATAATCTTCGAAGTCCTCATACCGTTCATGGGCGATGGTCCGCTTTAGTCTGTGTGTGGTGGCGAGCTTGACGTGATTGATCGCTGACTCGTCGCCGCCTCCGACGATCATGTTTATCGTGCGCGCTGGGGAAGGTGGCTTCGGCGGCCCGTGGAGTTGTTCCCGTCCGCGTGCAAAGTTGATTTTTCCTTTGTCACTGAGTAGCTCCCTCAAGTATCCCTGGTTCAGCATCCTGACCACCTCTTGCCGTAGGCCTATGCAGTCTTCGGTTTTGTGTCCTCGTTCCTGATGAAACTCACATAGGGCGTTTGATTTCCTTGTGGCAGGGTCTGATTTCATCTTCTGCGGCCAATGCACCTTGGTACCTAGCTTCTCCAGTGCGTACACTATCTCTGAAGGAGATACACAAAAGTTATGGGCAGTTAATAAAGGGGGCATACCTCTTTCGTTTCGCAGTGGGGCGACGTGTCGCTGTAGTGCGTCTATATGCCTTGGTGGCGGATGGGAGGATCTGGTGTATGGCTGGTGTCGATCTCTGTTGGAGCGGGGGAGTTGTTCTCGTCGTCCTTCGTTCCGTCGATCTCTCCTCGTTTCTGAGTGTATCGTTGTTAGCCGTTGGGTCGGCCCATTAAGATCATCCTCGTCCGCTCGTACCTCGGCGCAATAGGCGTTGTGGATTTCCTCCCATGTGGTAGGGGGATATTTCATGAGGCGGCTCAGCAGCTTCTTGGTTGCCCTCGAACCATCTCTGCTTAGCCCGTTCTGGAAAGCGGCGACTGCCATACCTTCCGATACGTTTGGTAGACTCATCCTTACCCTGTTAAACCTTGCCAGGAAGTCCCTGAGTCCTTCTCCTGTGTTTTGCCTGATGGCGAAGATGTCGTTGACCCTGGCCTCCGCTTTCTTCGCGCCTGCATGGGCTGTGACGAATTTATCCGCCATTTCCTCGAACGTTGATATTGCCTTAGCCGGTAGCTGAGAGTACCATGTTAAGGCCCCTCCTGTCAACGTCTCGCCAAACTTCTTCAGCAGTACCGACGGTACCTGTTCTTTCGATAGGTCGTTGCCCTTCACAGCGGTGACGTAGTGGATCAGATGATCCTCGGGATCTGTGGTTCCGTTATATACCCTTAAGTAGGGTGGCATCTTGAAGGTTTTTGGGGTGGAGTGAGGAGCAGCTTCTTCGGTGTATGGTTGTTCAACGAACCTTCCCATGTCGCGTTTTGGTAGCAACTTGGGAGCACCGGGGATCTTGTCGACCCTCTCCTGATGTTCCTTCATCTGACCGCGGAGCGCCTTTTTTTCATTTTCCATTTCTTCCATCTTCTTTAGGATGGCTGTTAGCGTGCCATCGTTGGTCTGTGTTTCGATGGGTCTGTTATTTACCAGTGTAACTTCCGGTTCACCTACTGCAGCAGTGGTACCTACCGTTGGTGCACATACGATGTTATTTTGCGGTGACCTCTCAACCAAGCCACTTAGAGTGCTTGTTAGCCATCTTTCCAGTAGCTCTTTGACCGCTGAGGGTGCTTCCGTAGCCGCAGATGTGGAAGCTCCTTTTTCGTGCAAGATCGTCAGGCCTTCGGATGGGGAAGGTGAGAACTCTGCACCTGGTGTGATGCTAGGGGTTTCATTCAGGATGCCATCGTCACCGGCCTCGTTGAGAGGGCCCAGGAGATTGGTAGTGACACCCAATATGGCTTTCGATCTTGTGTTATTTTCGGCCATTTTCTGTTTTTGAGTGGTGTAGAGAGTAGTAATTGGTTGATCTCTAGGTGGATACTATGGTTTTGATTCTCGAAATTCCCACAGACGGCGCCAAATTGTTTGGCTCAAAAGTTAACGATGTACTTTGTAAGCGATAAAACAATCAAAATATAGAGAAGGGGTAAATCGTAATCAAATATAATAAGCCTAGAGATGCAAAGATGATAATATTGTTGTAGATCTAATATTGCAAAGTGACAATGCATGTTAATAAGGTATTTTCGTCAGAAATAGTGATATAGAGAGAGAAAGACAGAAAATGAGAGAGTTGTATTAGATCAGGTGCCCCCTTTTTACAATGTGGAGGTCTCCTTTATATAATAGGAGACCTTCCTCGAAAGAATCAAAAAGTTACAGAGATAGGTAACGTCTCCCTAGTATAGACACTGAGTTCTAAACGGCGTCGCTTTGGTCCTCACGGCCGAGTCGTACCCGCTACGTTGGTCGGCGTACACTCATTGGCGGTACCCACTGGCGTAGAGATACTGAGGGTCAAATTTGACCCTATACAACCATCAAAATATCAACTGATCTGAACATCAAGTTTACGTCAGAGATAACGCTATCTAATTCGTCTAATGTATGGAGAATTAACAATGAATTAATTCCGCAACGTTATTTGGTTACAGATGGTGGAGTAGAAGGAAATCCAGGGCGTGAAACATTGAGCAATTGGTTCAAAATTGACAAGTACGAGGAGGCTTACAAACTTGTGTATTGTCCAGGAGTTTGTGAGACATGTAGTAGACCATTTTGTGGAGACATTGGAATACTTGTTGAAGGTAACGAAAGGGTCTTGTTTGTTGGTTCTGATAAACCATTGAAAGTTACATTTGATTGTATCAAATACTGGGATGAAAACATAAATAATTATACTCCTTGTTCCAGTACCAGCGACAAACTGCCAGCCTTGTCCTTCGTTAAAGTTGTAATATGGATTGTTATTTGTTACCTGATAAAGGTGACGTAGAAGATCAAAAAGCTATAACCAGAATAGTGTCGTAATCAATGCACATGTATTGTATTGTAGTTTGATGGTAAAAATTTATCAACAATGAATATTTATACCAAATCAATAAGTTTTTGCCGTAATTTGACTAGGAGTCGATATCATTGTAAATTGTAATTGAATTGGAATGCAAGTTTGTATATCATTTTATAAATTAGTGTGAATTGCAATTGAATTGGAATGCAGAGATCAATATGCAATAAAGAATAGTAATGAGCGACTGTTATGCAGTAATTTATAATATATGAATTTTTATGTAGGGAATGCTTGATGATGATTTATTTTTATTAGATACTCGGATCCACATGTTCATAAGATACATATTTTTATTCTATCTTCAACCCTACATAAATAATGCGTAAATTTCCGGTAAAGTTAAATATACCAAAATTAGTAATACAGTGTTTGATTTTGGTATCAAACTCCGCATAATTTTGGAAGAGTAGCCGTTGCGTTTCCCAAATAATTAGAAAACATATTTTAGTATTAGGAAACCAATTTGTGTATAATCACTATTTGAAAAGTAATTTTCGAGAAACAAATTATAAAAATACATTTAAAGATTCACTTGATGTATAACTAGTATATGTTATTAAAAAAATTATCACGACCCGGATTTCTCACCCTCGGGGGTCGTGATGGCGCCTACTCGTAGAAGCTAGGCAAGCCACGAAATGCCGAAACCTTAATTCATTCATTTTAATCCCTTTTAACAACTCAAAATAAACAGGCGACTAACATTAAAATAATTGCGGAAGATGATCAAGCGGAAGATTTAGACTAATATAGTACCAAAGTAAATGTGAAAATGCCAACATGTGCCTCTACCCAGAAATCAGTGTCACAATATTCACAGACTGTCTATGAATACTACATACAGATGTCTGAAGAAAAGAGATACAGTCTGCCTCGGATACAAATGAAAACAGAACATATAAGTAGATAGAAGAGACGCCGGGCCTGCGGACGCCTGCAAGACTACCTCGGGATCTCTGGACTGAAGGCTGCCTCCCCAAGTGCTACTGCCCGAATGCTGCTCCGGTATCTGCACATAGTGCAGAGTGTAGTATCAGCACAACCGACCCCATGTGCTGGTAAGTGTCTGGCCTAACCCTGGCGAGGTAGTGACAAGGCTAGGACCAGACTCCAGATAAACTTGTGCAGTTATATAATATACATCGGAAAATAACAGAAATAACAGTTTAAATGGGAGGGGGTATATGCTACGGGGAACAAGTCAATTCAGCAGGAACTAAAGAGAGATATGGAAGAACAGCTCAGAATCTACAACCAAACAATAATAGAAATGTTGCGGCGCGCAACCCGATCCAATATAACATTTAACTCTGTTGCGGCGTGCAACCCTATCCAATATATAGTATTGTTGCGGCATGCAACCCGATCCAATATATAGTATTGTTGCGGCGTGCAACCCGATCCAATATATAGTATTGTTGCGGCGTGCAACCCGATCCATATTTAATATTGTTGCGGCGTGCAACCCGATCCAATATATAGTATTGTTGCGGCGTGCAACCCGATCCATATTTAATAGGGATGATTTCACATAAATACAACTCACACACCTGACTTGCAACATAATAGCCTAGATACCACTTTGCGAATCTATAGCCCAAAAAATAATAGGCTAATTCCCGAAAGACAGCTTATTTTGCTCCCTCTGTATACAACCAGTTGATTTCCTTTGATTATTAAGCATTTGATAAAAAAATGCAAATTAGCCACAACGCAACTCAAAAATCTTGAATAATACATATTATCTGAAAGTAAGAAATTCAAACACTTTTATGTGCAATTGCTGAAGCAATCCAACAGGATAAAAGAAAAATAAAAACTTGGTAAATGATTGTAGAATCCCTCCAACGCTCATACAACACATTACACGAAAAAGAAGAAGAGAAGGAAGTGTCAAACTTCTGTAGAGGCCTCTTACACACTAACAATGTATATACATCCTTATAAACTGAAAAAATATATAATTATACAATATTATGCACAAATATACACATTTATACACAATTACTGTATATCTTTGTATAAACATGTATAATAGTGTATAAGAGGTGTTTGTATATCCATATACACAATTATACACTAGTATACATTGTTGATACAAACTGCTACATAGTTATGATTTTTATCCAAACCCAATTTTAGATTCGAGACTTCAAGGTCATAATAATAATGACCAGAACTTCAAACTTCAAAATCTTCCAACATTAGTGGTTATTTTTTGGTGCAAATCAAGTTTGAGAGCTATTTATTTTCAGATCTGTGTGTATTTTCATGTTTCTTTCAAAAATCTTCTTCATTCTTCTGCTTGCCACCATGGACGACGGAGTCTTTCTTCAGGCCTCTTCGAGAAAACCACTTAATGCAGAACTTGCATGGGGGGGGGATAGAGGAGGGGGAATATCGGGGGCTAGGTTAAGAGAGGATGAGGGATCTATGTGGGTTAGAAAGAAAGAAGTGAGAGGCGGTGAGAGAGAGAAGGGAATGAAGAAAGAAGAAAATAATAAAAACCCTAAAAGTATGTCTTTAATAGTGGGCTAATGGCTGAAAAGTTTTTTCAAGTTATGTACAATATGGGCTAAATAGGGCAAGAGCTTCAAATGTGGGCCATTTTCGGTTGGGCTATTAGGCCAAGTGACATGGGCTGTAATTCTTTCTATTTAATATTATTGCGGTGTGCAACCCGATCCATATATATATAAAATCAACAACAACCATACCAAGTATCTCGGCAAGGGATCATCAATAACTACTCTATCCCGGCAAGGGATTCAACAGTAAAAAGAATAAATACGTCCCGGCAAGGGAGAATAAGCTATATCCAATCTCAACTCAACTTCTACTCATATCAGATAACACCAATACCCAGTCATAAGTACTTTAAAAAAAAACTCAATCCTTGCTCAATATCGAGTATAATCAATTAAAGCATTCGTAGTATCATTTAAGAATATAACAATTCGCAATTTAAGACTCACGGTCATGCTCGACACCAACGTATAGATACTCGTCACCATGCCTATACGTCGTACTCAACAAGAAGCAAGTAGCAAATAGGACACAACTCCTAATCCCTCAAGCTAAGGTTAGACTGAACACTTACCTCAAACTTCCACGGCCAACTCAAGCCTCAAACACCGCCTTTCCTTTCGAATTTGGCTCCAACACAATCGTATCTATACGTAATCGACTTCATAACATCAATAAATGCTAAACAATCCAATTCCAATGCTCAATTATAGCTTTTTAATCATTCTTCCCAAAAACCCAAAAATTGACCCCGGGCCCGCTTGGTCAAAACACGAGGTTCGGACCAAAATCCGATCACCCATTCACCCACGAGCTCGAATATGTAATTTATTTTAAAATCCGACCCCAAAACGAGGTCAAATTCCCAAATAATCAAAAAGCCCTAACTCTACCCAATTCCCCAATTTTCTACCATTAAAACCCTATATTATTGATAAAAGTTGATGAAAAATATTATATACTTGAAAGAAATCAGTTAGTGAGTGCTTACTTGTGATTCGAATAGAAAATCTCTTGAGGAAATCGCCCTAGTTCTTCTAATTTTTGTGAAAGTTTGAAAGAAAATCACTGAAGTTATGTTTTTAAAAAGACTCACTGCCCGACTTCCGCATCTGCGGCTCGTTGGTCGCATCTGCACAACCGCACGTGCGGAAAAGTGGGCGCTTCTGCGGAAATGGCTAGGCCCCGCTGGGGCCGCACCTGCGAGAAAAGGCCCGCTCCTGCGGTACCGCATCTGCGGAAAAATGTCCGCATCAGTGAAGCTAGATCGAATCTGCGACCCACTGTGCGCACCTGCGTGTCCGCATCTGCGGCCAAAGGACCGCAGGTGCGGTTACACCAGAACAGCTGTTTTTGCAACTTTTCTTAAGTCCAAAACTTCCCGAAACACATCCGAGCCCTCGGGGCTCCTAACCAAACACACGTACTAACTCAAGAACATCATACAAACTTATCCGTGTGATCAAATCGCCAAAATAACCTCTCAAACAACGAATTAAACCTCAAAATCAAAGAATTTTTCTCAAACTTCATAAAGCATCAAATTTTCCATTTTATGTCCGAATCACGCCAAACGGATTTCGTTTTTCACCAAATTTCACAGAATCATCTTAAATCATAAATAAGACCCGTACCGGGTGCCGGAACCAAAATACGGGCCCGATACCATCATGTTCTAATCAAATTTCATTTCAAAATCCTTTAAAAAATTTCAAAAAATAATTTTCTTTAAAAATTCATTTCTCGGGCTAAGGACCTCGGAATTTGATTCCGGGCATACGCCCAAGTCCCATATTTTCCTACGGATCCTTCGGGACCGTCAAATCACGGGTTCGGTTCCGTTTACAAAAAATGTTGACCGAAGTCAAATTAATTCATTTTATAGTAAAAAATTATCATTTTTCACAGATTTTCTCATTTAAGCTTTCCGGCTACACGCCCGGACTGCGCAAGCAAATCGAGGTGAAGATAAAAGAGGTTTTCAAGGCCTCGAAAACACATAATTAAATTTAAAAACAAGTGATGGCCTTTTGGGTCGTCACATTCTCCACCTCTAAAACAACCGTTCGTCCTCGAGCGGACAGAAGAAGGAAGTACCTGAGTCGGGGAAAAGATGGGGATAACGGCTCCGCATATCGGACTCGGACTCCCAGGTCGATGCCTCAGGAGGCTGACCTCTCCACTGAACACGAACAGAAGGAAAACTCTTCGATCTCAACTGACGAACCTACCGGTCTAGAATAGCTACCGGTTCCTCCTCATAAGACAAGTCCTTGTCCAATTGGACAGTGCTGAAATCTAACATGTGGGTGGGCTCGCCGTGATACCTCCGAAGCATGGACACATGAAACACTGGATGCACGACTGATAAGCTCGGCGGCAATGCAAGTTTATAAGCCACATCTCCCACTCGATCAAGAATCTCAAACGGACCAATGAACCTAGGGCTAAGCTTGCCCTTCTTTCCAAACCTCATCACGCTCTTCATAGGCGACACTCGAAGCAATACCCGCTCACCGACCATGAAAGCCAAATCTCAAACCTGCGGTCGGCATAACTCTTTTGCCTGGACTAAGCTGAACGAAGCCTATCCTGATTGATCCTGACCTTGTCCAAGGCATTTTGAACCAGATCCGTACCCAACAACCGAGCCTCCCCCCGCTCAAACCATCCAATCGGAGACCGACACCGCCTACCATATAAAGCCTCATAAGGAGCCATTTGGATGCTCGACTGGTAGCTGTTGTTGTAGGCAAACTCCGGTAAAGGCAAAAACTGATCCCACGAGCCTCCAAAGTCAATAACACAAGCCCAGAGCATATCCTCCAAAATCTGAATAGTCCACTCGAACTGCGCGTCCGTCTGGGGATGAAATGCTGTGCTTAACTCGACCCGTGTGCCCAACTCTCGCTGAACTGCTCTCCAAAAATGCGAGGTAAACTGCGTAACTCGATTCGAAATGATAGACACAGGCACACTATGAAGACGAACAATCTCCCGGATATAGATCTCAGGCTCAACTAACCTCTCAGAAGAGTAGGAGACTGCCACAAGAATAAAATGTGCTGACTTGGTCAGCCTATCAACAATGACCCATACTGCGTCGAACTTCTTCCGAGTCTGCGGGAGTCCAGTAATGAAGTCCATAGTGATCCGCTCCCACTTCCATTCGGGAAGCTCAATCCTCAAAAATGAACCACCGGGCCTCTGATGCTCGTACTTGACCTGCTGACAATTTAAACACCGAGCCACATATGCAACGATATCCTTCTTCATTCTCCGCCATCAATAATGCTGCCGCAAATCCTGATACATCTTCGCGGCGCCCGAATGAATAGAGTACCGGGAGCTATGGGCCTTCTCTAAAATTAACTCTCGAAGACCATCCACATTGGGCACACAGACTCGGCCCTGCAATCTCAAAACTCCATCATCACCTATGGTGACCTGCTTGGCACCTCCGTGCTGCACTGTGTCTCTAAGGACACACAAATGGGGATCATCAAACTGCCGATCTCGGATACGCTCCAATAATGAAGAACAAGCGACTGTGCAAGCTAACACATGGGTGGGCTCAGAAACATCCAACCTCACGAACTGATTGGCCAAAGCCTGAACATCCAAAGCGAGCGGTCTCTCACCGACCGGAATATAAGCTAAACTGCCCATGCTGGCTGACTTCCTACTCAAGGCATCGGCCACCACATTGGTCTTTCCCGGATGAAGCAAAATGGTGATATCATAATCTTTCAACAACTCCAACCACCTTCTCTGCCTCAAATTCAACTCCTTTTGCTTGAACAAATACTGAAGACTCTTGTGATCCGTGAACACCTCACATGCCACGCCATACAGATAATGCCTCCAAATCTTCAATGCATGGACAATGGCTGCTAACTCCAAATCATGAACCGGATAGTTCTTCTCATGAATCTTCAACTGCCACGAAGCATAGGCAATGACCTTGCCATCCTACATCAATACTGCACCAAGTCCAATACGAGAAGCATCACAATAAACTGCATAAGGCCCTGAACCTCTAGGCAAAACCAACACCGGTGCCGTAGTCAGAGCTGTCTTGAGCTTCTGAAAGCTCGTCCACACTCACCCGACCATCTAAACTGGGCACCCTTCTGGGTCAACCTGGTCATCGGGGCTGCAATAGATGATAACCCCTCCACGAACCGACGATAGTAGCCTGCCAATCCCAAGAAACTCCGAATCTTTGTAGCTGATGCTGGTCTAGGCCAGTTCTTGACTGCATCAATTTTCTTCGGATCAACCTGAATACCCTCTGCTTATACAACATGACCCAGAAATGCAACTGAACTCAACCAAAACTCGCACTTCGAGAACTTAGCATATAACTGACTACCCCTCAGAGTCTGAAAAATCACTCTAAGTTGCTGCTCGCGCTCCTCCTGCTGCGGCAATATATCAAGATATCATCAATGAAGACTATCACGAACGAATCCAAATAAGGCCTGAACACTCGGTTCATCAAATCCATGAAGGTTGCTGGGGCATTTGTCAACCCGAATGACATAACCAAGAAAACTNAAGAAATAACACTACGGGTAGAATGACCAGGAGTCCCTCTCCACTCTAAATGGGGTAAACCCGGCAAGGCTAAGGTTACAGTCTTGGCATGACAATTTAAGATAGCGTGGTAAGGTGACAACCAGTCCATCCCCAATATAACATCGAAATCAACCATGTCCAGAAGCAACAAATCTACACGAGTCTCAAGACCTCCAATCACCACAATACAAGAATAATGGACTCGATCTACCACAATAGAATCACCCACCGGTATAGACACATAAATAGGAACACTCAAGGGATCATTAGGCATGACCAGGTACGGTGCAAAATAAGATGACACATACGAGTATGTAGACCCTGGGTCAAATAACACTGAAGCATCTCTATCACAAACCAAAACGGTACCTGTAATAACTGCATCGGAAGCCTCAACCTCGGGCCTGGCGGGAAGAGCATAACATCGGGGCTAGGCCCCACCACCCTAAACCACATCTCTGGGACGATCTGCCGCTGGCTAGCCTCCACCCCTAGCGGCCTAAGCTCCACCTCTAGGACCTCTACCTCCACCTCTAGCACCTCTACCCCCACCTCTATCTGGCTGGGCGGGCTGTGGAACACCTGGTGCCTGAACCATAGCACGGGAACCCTGCTACTGCGACTGAGTACCCACCAATCTCGGACAAGCCCTCCTGATATGACCATACTCACCACACTCATAGCATCTACCCGAGTGTTGCGGCTGAGGAAACTGAGACTGACCCTGGCGACCTGAATGACCACCCCGAAAACTCTGGAGCGGCGGTGCACTGATAGGAGCTGGTGGTGCACTGTAGGGCTGCTGATCAGAATACTACATGTGAGAACCACGGCCACCTGAAGCACCGTGAGAAACCTGAAGTGCTGACTGAAAGGGCCTAGGAGGATGGCCTCTACCATACGAATCCCTGCCTCCAGACGAGGCACCGCTGAATCTGCCTGACTGACGGGGTCTCTTGTCTGCCGTATAACCACCCCCTGTGATAGAACCATCTCAACTCTCCGGGCCACATTGGCCGCCTCCTGGAAAGATATCTCACTCCCAGCCTCTCTAGCCATCTGAAGACGAATCGGCTGAATAAGTCCATCAATGAACCGTCTCACTCTCTCTCTCTCAGTGGGAAGTATGATAAGAGCATGGCGAGCCAAATCAATAAATCTGGTCTCGTACTGGGTGATAGTCATGGATCCCTGCTGGAGGCGCTCGAACTGCCTCCGATAGGCCTCTCGCTGTGTGATAGGGAGAAACTTCTCCAGAAATAGCTGTGTGAACTGCTCCCTGGTCAAGGCTGGCGATCCTGCTGGTCTAGCTAAGCAATTATCCCTCCACCAAGTCTTGGCGGATCCAGATAAGCAAAATATGGCAAAATTGACCCCGTTGGTCTCAACTATCCCCATGTTTCGAAGAACCTTGTGGCAGCTGTCTAGATAATCCTGGGGATCCTCAGTAGATGCACCGCTGAAAGTAGTAGTGAAGAGCTTGGTGAACCTGTCCAATCTCCATAAAGCATCGGCAGATATAGCTGCACCATCGCTGGTCTGAGCTACCACACCCGGCTGAACTGCTCCAACTGGCTGAGCTGCTGGAGTCTGAAACTGGGGAGCTACCTTCTTCGGAGTGCAAGTAGCAGGAGTCTGGGCTCCTCCTCCAGCCTAAGAGATGGCTGGTGCTACAGGAAGTAGACCTGCTCGGGTGACACTCTCCATAAGGCCCACTAGACGGACCAGAGCATCCTGAAGAACTAGGGTAGCAATAAACCCCTCTGGGACCTGAGCTGGGCCCACCGGAACCGCTGGGGCCGAAACCTCATCCTCAAAATCAACCTGAGGCTCCGCCGCTGGTGCTGCTACTCTGGGCTGAGCTCTACCCCTGCCTCGGCCTCTGGCACGGCCTCGGCCTTGCCTTTTGCCCCTCGTGGGAGCTGCTGCTGGGGGCTCGGGCTGCTGATCGGTAGATGAGGAAGTGCGTGTTCTCGCCATCTGCGAAAGGACAGAGTAGAAGTTCAATTAGCATTGAGAAACCAAACCGCACGACAAGAAAGAACAAATGTGAAGTTTTTCCCAACTCGGTAGCCTCTGGCAGATAAATACAGACGTCTCCGTACCAATCCCTCATACTCTACTAAGCTTGTCCGTGAATTGTGAGACCTATGTAACCTAGAGCTCTAATACCAACTTGTCACGACCCGAATTTCCCACCCTCGGGGGTCGTGATGGCGCCTACTCGTAGAAGCTAGGCAAGCCACGAAATGCCGAAACCTTAATTCATTCATTTTAATCACTTTTAAAAACTCAAAATAAACAGGCGACTAACATCAAAATAATTGCGGAAGATGAAATCAAGCGGAAGATTTAGACTAATATAGTACCAAAGTAAATGTGAAAATGCCAACATGTGCCTCTACCCAGAAACCGGTGTCACAATATTCACGGACTGTCTATGAATACTACATACAGATGTCTGAAGAAAAGAGATACAGTCTGCCTCGGATACAAATAAAAACAGAACATATAAGTAGATAGAAGAGACGCCGGGCCTGCGAACGCCTGCAGGACTGCCTCGGGATCTCTGGACTGAAGGCTGGCTCCCCAAGTGCTACTGCCCGAATGCTGCTCCGGTATCTGCACATAGTGCAGAGTGTAGTATCAGCACAACCGACCCCATGTGTTGGTAAGTGTCTGGCCTAACCCCGGCGAGGTAGTGACGAGGCTAGGACCAGACTCCAGATAAACCTGTGCAGTTATATAATATACAGCGGAAAATAACAGTTTAAATGGGAGGGGGTATATGCTACGGGGAACAAGTCAATTCAGAAGGAACTAAAGAGAGATATGGAAGAACAGCTCAGAATCTACAACCAAATAATAATAAAAATGTTGCGGCGCGTAACCCGATCCAATATAACATTTAACTCTGTTGCGGCGTGCAACCCGATCCAATATATAGAATTATTTCGGAGTGCAAACCGATCCAATATATAGTATTGTTGCGGCTGCAACACGATCCAATATATAGTATTGTTGCGGCGTGCAACCCGATCCATATTTAATATTGTTGCGGCGTGCAACCCAATCCAATATATAGTATTATTGCTGCGTGCAACCCGATCCATATTTAATATTGTTGCGGCGTGCATCCTGATCCATATATATATAACATCAACAACAACCATACCAAGTATCTCGGCAAGGGATCATCAATAACTACTCTACCCCAGCAAGGGATTCAACAGTAAAAAGAATAAATACGTCCCGGCAAGGGAGAATCGGCTATATCCAATCTCAACTCAACTTCTACACATCTCAGATAACACAAATACCCAATAATAAGTACTTTAAAAATAAAAACAAACTCAATCATTGCTCAATATCGAGGATCATCAATTAAAGCATTCGTAGTATCATTTAAGAACATAACAATTCGCAATTTAAGACTCACAGTCATGCTCGACACCAACGTATAAATACTCGTCACCATGCCTACACGTCGTACTCAACAAGAAGCAAGTAGCAAATAGGACACAACTCCTAATCCCTCAAGCTAAGGTTAGACCGAACACTTACCTCAAACTTCCACGGCCAACTCAAGCCCCAAACACCACCTTTCCTTTCGAATTTGGCTCCAACACAATCGTATCTATACATAATCGACTTAATAATATCAATAAATGCTAAACAATCCAATTCCAATGCTCAATTATAGCTTTTTAATCATTCTTCCCAAAAACCCAAAAATTGACCCCGGGCCCGCTTGGTCAAAACACGAGGTTCGGACCAAAACCCGATGACCCATTCACCCACGAGCCCGAATATGTAATTTGTTTTGAAATCCGACCCCAAAACGAGGTCAAATTCCCAAATAATCAAAAAGGCCTAACTTTACCCAATTCCCCAATTTTCTACCATTAAAACCCTAAGATTATCGATAAAAGTTGATGAAAAATATTAGATAATTGAAAGAAATGTGTTAGTGAGTTCTTACTTGTGATTTGGGAAGAAAATCTCTTGAGGAAATCGCCCTAGTTCTTCTAATTTTTGTGAAAGTTTGAAAGAAAATCTCTGAAGTTATGTTTTTAAAAAGACTCACTGCTCGACTTCCGCATCTGCGGCTTGTTGGTCGCATCTGCGCAACCGGACGTGTGGAAAAGTGGGCGCTTCAGCGGAAATGGCTAGGCCCCGCTGGGGCCGCACCTGCGAGAAAAGGCCCGCTCCTGTGGAACCGCATCTGCGAAAAAATGTCCGCATCTGCGAAGCTAGACTGCATCTGCGACCCACTGTGCGCACCTGCGTGTCCGCATCTGCGGCCAAAGGACCGCAAGTGTGGTTACACCAGAACAGCTGTTTCTGCAACTTTTCTTAAGTCCAAAACTTCCCGAAACACATCCGAAACACACCCGAGCCCTCGGGGCTCCTAACCAAACAGACGTACTAACTCAACAACATCATATAAACTTATCCGTGCGATCAAATCGCCAAAATAACCTCTCAAACAACGAATTAAACATCAAAATCAAAGAATTTTCCTCAAACTTCATATAGCATCAAATTTTCCATTTTATGTCCGAATCACGCCAAACGGATTCCGTTTTTCACCAAATTTCACAGAATCATCTTAAATCATATATACGACCCGTACCGGGCGCCGGAACCAAAATACGGGCCTGATACCATCATGTTCTAATCAAATTTCATTTCAAAATCCTTTAAAAAAATTTTAGAAAATAATTTTCTTTAAAAATTCATTTCTCGGGCTTGGGACCTTTGAATTTGATTCCGGGCATACGCCCAAGTCCCATATTTTCCTACGGACCCTCTGGGACCGTCAAATCACGGGTCCGGGTCCGTTTATGAAAAATGTTGACCGAAGTCAAATTAATTTATTTTATAGTCAAAATTTATTATTTTTCACAGATTTTCTCATTTAAGCTTTCCAGCTACACGCCCGGACTGCGCACACAAATCGAGGTGAAGATAAAAGAGGTTTTCAAGACCTCGAAAATACATAATTAAATTTAAAAACAAGTGATGACCTTTTGGGTCATAAAAAAAATGGATCAACAGACTAGAGGCTCATATTTTTTTAGTTTGATTTAAATAAATTTAATATTTAAAAATAACAAAATAGAGGGAGAGAGAAGGGGGAGGGGTATATATAGTTTGGTAAATGTACATTTTTAATAGATTTTTCTTGAAAAGACAAAATATCTGCTTATACTTCTATGGAGAATAGTTTTTGGCTAGCTTCTTAATTCCATTCACCAGGAAAGCAACTTTTGCTACTACTTAAAAATGTAATTTTTTCTTTCTTTTGAAAAATAAGCACTTCCAATTTCTCATAAGCTTGGCTAAACAGGTATCTATACTAATAATGTTGATAGTCAATTTCATCTGAAAAAAGAAAAGAAAAAATCTTTGCAGGGTGTGAAAATTTCAAACAAGAAGAAAATATTTAGGGTGAAAGAATTCTTATTGAATTTGGAATGATTTACAATGGCATAGAACCCTTCTATTTATATGAAAAAATGACTTAGCCACCAAGTAACAAACCCCAAGATCTCTCTAAAATATAGACATTCACCTTAAATAAATTCGTTTTATAACACTCCCCTTGAATGCCTATTCAACAGATAAAGTGCCTCGTTAAAACCTTATCTAAATAAAATCTAGTGGGAAAAAAATTCTAGAGAAGGAAAAAGAGTACACATATCTAACAGTACGTCTTTTGGTTGCCTCGTTAAAAACCTTGCAAGGAAAACCTAGTGGGACAAAACCTTGTAAGGGAAAAAAAGGACAACGCGTATTAACTCCCCCCTAATGAGAGCATCAACTTACATCTTTGAGCCTTCACATCCCAATCTTGTACACTAGCTTCTTGAAGGTTGACATCACCATTCTTCTATATATGTAATCTCTTCATATAATGTCGTGGAATAACCTTTTAAATATCTCCATAGAGGTATTCTCGCTATCACATTATCATACTTATAGTTATAGCAAGATGTACATGTGTACAAATTGCACTTAGAATGTGGTACTTCATCACCAAAAATTGTATATGCTTTAAGCGATTTAAATCTTTCAAGGATTGTCATATAAGTCATATAATAGACTTTAATTAGATGCATATCAAGTTTTCATGTCATGCTAGACAAACAAGATATCGAAAACTGATTGCACATATCATTGACTTTATACTTCCAAGTGTTTGAACTGCAGGCCCAAATACTTGTCTTTCGTATGAAACCAATTCTATTCGAATTGCGTCTCTTCTGTTTGGCCAATATTTTTGTGTCTGTATTCGACAAACTTAAGATCCTCATCTATACTTAGCGCTATCATAGATGTCGCCGACGAACATTTTATATCGGTTCCAACATTTTTTCATAAAGACATGACATAGAGATCTCTTCATTCATAGTTTCAGGTACCTGAATCTCTCTTGAGATTTTATGACGTGTTATGTTATGCGATCTTATAGATCACTTGCCTCCTTATTATGATCATTTTGATCATTTGCTCATCTTCTTTATCAAGAATTTTAATTAAAATCGATTTGTCTATACGCTTTAAGTGTACCATAGACTTCGTCCTTCTAGGACTTATTCTAATGGGAGCATTTGCGGTGAGAATATAGTTACATTCTTTGGGTTAGCAAATGCGTCTAGCATGCTTTGCAATATATTGCAGATGAATTATCTTTTTATGAACTTCAAGTTCATATTATCTTATTGAGGATCTAGATGTACAAATGATATTTCATTCAATGTAACTTTTTCTCAACTGTTTATCTTGTCTCCCCCCTCATGTTAGAAAAACTAACTTTCTTCCTAACCTTTGAAAACTCATCTTTGTGCGTTATGGTGTTATTCAGAATATACACCGAACATAAATAATAATAATAATAATAATAATAATAATAATAATAATAATAATAATAATAATAATAATAATAATATGGAAGCATTTAGTTCATGACCCTGAACCACTTGTGAGGGAAAAATGTAATATACTTTCGTATATAACGTATATCAACTGATATAGATAATTTGTTCTCATAAGCAACAATTTAGCTATTAAGCGGAGGTACTCAATAAATTATTTTGCTAAATCAACTGTGATGTAAACCAACTTATCAAGATGAACTGTCTTGAATAGAAAATCGGGAAATAATGCTCTAAATTTAATTATTGAACAACTTACCTCGCAAACACCAGGTTGCAGGTTAATAATAATTGCACATGTAACCTTTTTGACCAAAAAGTCTTAAACCTTTTTGTTAAACTAATTAAGTGAATGATGATAGATAAATGCTAGTTAAATATAATAAGTTTTAGATTTGAGATTAGAATTTGGGTGAGGTTATATATCAAATTCTTATGCCCGTATATTCAGTCATTAAATGTACACTTTTAGGGAGTAAATGAAGAATGAATAATGAGCAATAAATATGAGAAATAACAATAAATATAAATAGAAAGAACAAGTCACCCAAATATCAAATGATGTGGAGGATTCTTCCTTCTGACAACGAAATGTGACAGTCACCAAGAATATGAGTAGTGCTTTCTTGGATCATGAGAGTGGAAAATAATAATAATAGATGAAAACAATCACTATGGAAAGGTAGACTTTGTATTTTCACTCAATGGTCAACTTCTTACAGTAGTTTTTCTTAGATTCAATCTCACTTGTTCCTTTTTTTCTTTTCTCCCTTTCTATTTATATGGGATATTCTCTAAAAACCCTAAAAAGTACAACAAAGGGAATATCCAGGAGAACATTCCTGTCACTAGTTCCAAGAGTAAACTAGCCGTTATTCCTATCTTTCGCTATTCGACCTCTTCCCCTACGGCTCGCTCTATGACTGCTCGTTATTAGGCTTTGCTCGACCTTGTTCATCTGCCCAACTCAGTACACAATCTTTCACTTTACGTTCTTTCCACGCCCAGCTTCCTCAGCAAGATTTTGACCCATACAGTTAGTCCCTCCGCTTGTCGGGGTTGCCTTTTGGTCGGCTCCGATGAGCGGACCTTTTCAGTCGCTAACTTATGAGGAAGTTTTTGGGCGTGGTGATCGAGTGGGGGTGTCCGTTGCCGAAGCAATGACGTGTCATTTTGAGATTTGTGGGTCATGGGGTTGATACAAAATGACGTCACAACGCATGCGTCATCATTGTTCATCTTCCCGATGCGTTGCCTCATTCCTCAAGTCCCTGCCGTTTTGATTCTAGGGCCACTGGAGGTTGCTTGCATCGATTTGAACGCCCATAAGGTCTATAAATAAAGAGGGGAAAGTTTCTCAAAGAAACGTTTGCACTCTTCTAGTTTCTTCAGCCCAGCATTTGTTCCCTCTTCTCCTTCTTGTGTTCTTTCTTACTGTAACTACTGCCATCGCTACCCCTTCTTTTCTGTCTCTTCATATACATACCATCGGAAAATGGCTACCGTAACCCCCAATACTGAGATAGTTTTCGACCCTACTCCGTTATCGGTGGCAATGCCTTCTGGTGGCGGAGAATTAACGGCGGTAGAGGATGAAAGCTTTCCCACTATGGAGGAGATTATTCCTCGTAACCCTGCTTCCAGGTCTGACTTCTCTAAGGAAACCACCCTTGAACCGGAGTATGCGAAGTCAGAGATGGAAGCGAAGCACCTTGCCGCCCATAGGGCCAAGTACGACATTCTAGCCCACGTTGACCTGGTTCCGGCCGGAGACGACGTGATTCAAGTTCACAGGCCTGGGTATTGCGCGTTTTACGCCTACCCGTTCCATATAGGCTATTCTCTTCCTCTTCCTCTGTTGGCGGAGGAGTTCTGCTGTTACTATCGTGTCTGCCCGGCACAACTCTCTCCTTACCTTTACAAGATTTTCCTTATGTTGGCGAAGTTTGCAGAGCTCGCCGGCTACGAAGTCTCTATCCGCCATCTTCTACATCTTTTTGTGCGAGCTTCCATAGAGGCACGATGATTCACCTCCGCCACCGCAGAACCAAAGGGTTGGTGGCGGGGATGAAAGATAGGACGAACCGCCAGTTCTGGCCCATTACTTCTTTTTTAGGACCGAGCACGTGGTGGCGAACCCCTGCGACTTTCCTGAGCAATGGATTTTTGTTCGTAAGTATTGATATTTGGAGTGCGTTCTTCTCTTCTCTTCGTGATACGTGACTAGTAACGTCGTTTTTTCTTTAGCAGCTGAGAGGTGTCCTCCATCTTTGGTCGCCGATATTAGTGATTGGGTGGCCTACGTTCTACCTTACACCGTAGGTATCCGTGATTGGGCGTCCATTAATAAGAGATTCAGGCTCAAGCCCTCGACCGGTAAGTCGGGTTTCGCCCTTATAACTATTTTGTTTTCGTCGTGGTGCGTGTCTTTTTGTCATTTTATGGTTTTCCTTTGATGCTAGGTCTGAAAACTTCTAAGAAGGTGACCCGTCCCCGCGATTCGTCAGGCGGTCGCTTTGGCGGGGATGCAGTTCGTATTGGCTGAGTGTGTGCGAAATACTTCTTCCCAGACTCCAGTACTAAGGGAGCCCGTCGTCAGACGGTCACCCCGTCAGTGGAGATCCCAGCTTGCCTGGTGGTTCATTTAGTGGATGAATCTTCCACTGGAGAGCAGGAAGCGGTGCCATCAAAGAGGCGGCGAGTGGAGGCCGTGGTTACACCCGAATGGGTCATGATCGTGGATATGGAGGCTATGTGCACTTCCGCCACAGAGACTGCTCCCCCACCGGAGATTTTCTCAGAAGCTAGGCCGTTTGAGATGACGGGGGCAGCTGCAAAAATGGAAATATCGGGGGCGGCCGAGGTTGGCTCATCATCTGCCGGTGTTAGAGGATAAACGATCATCATGGAGGATGACGGTTCTGGTGCTGACATCGACCCCGGGGAGGTGCGGTCTTTTGAGGAGAGATTCACTCGAGTGGAGGTAAGGACCGAGGGGTCCACTCAAAATATTGTCATCCCCGTGGATTTTAACTTGTTAGTCAACTCGGATAGCGTGGTCTCAGATTTGGCCCCTTTACGTGCGTAACCTGAGAACAAGACCTTGTAGACGCTGAAGGATGAGGACCTGTCATTAGGCATTTTCGGGATGGCCGTGCGAGTAAGTTCATATTTGTTTTCTTGATTTCGTCCTTTTACGTTATTTGTCTTTGCTGAACTTTCTTTGTCTCTTTATCAGACCCTTATCTTAGAGATTGAGAGTGCCCGTCAGGAGGAGAAGAGGAAGAGGGTCTATAAGAAGATAGAGTCGAAGTACAGAGAGTACCGTACCAATCACAAGGCCCTAATCCGTATGCTTGGTGAGGACGCTCTATTTCCAACCCTCTGTGACGATCTGAGGCAGAAGAATAAGGTGTTGAAGGTGAAGGATGACGAGTTGAAGGAGAAGGATGACGAGCTCATGAGCAAAGGGGTCTTGGCCGAGTGTGTCGATATCCAAGCACAGGTGACGTCTTTACAGGACGAGATTGAGCAGGGCGTAACTGTGGTTATCGGCTTAAGGGATGAGCTAGCTGCCAAAGCTGCTGAGTTGGAGCGAGTTGAGAGAGCTAGATCAGCGGCTGTGGTGGAGGTGGCGGCAATGAAGGGCACCCTTCGCGTCTTCAGGTCAGAGCGTGCTGGTGAGGTAGAGACCTTTGCTCTCAAAGAGGTGAGGCTCGAAGAGCGAATTGGCGTACTTGAAGGAGACGATCAGGACTTGAACGAGCAGATAACTATCCTTAAGGCCGAGAAAGTGCAACAGCAGGCCCAACTGTCTACCTCTCATGCTTCCACTTACCCCAATGTCCCAAAAGACTTGTACGAGAAGTGGGTCAAAGGCTCATGTTGACATATTCAGAGGTTAGACGGCGGCCGCAAAAGCACGCGTAGCTCATGCCGCTTGCGGCTATGACCCTGGCATGCCCGGAATGGTTGATGACGAGGAAGATGTGGACGAGATTGAGCCAGATGCTTGGTATGAAGACAAGTGCTTGGATGGCGAGGGTGGAGATGGTGGTGCTGGACCAGGCGGCAAAGGTGGCGATGGAGATGATGCAGTGTGGTTTTCTTGTACTTAGTTTTTTTGGTCTTTTTCTTCTCTTTTTTTTTTTGCCCTTTGTAAGATACTCTATGTTGGAATGGAATGTCTTGTCTTTTTGTTGTATGTTTTGGCTCTTTTCGTTTTTCTTCGTATGCTTTTTCCTTTGTAAGAGTTCTTAATGTAGTTGACGTGACCGAGGTCAGATGTCGATTAATTTGAGCGAGGTCAAACGCTGGTTGATTTGAACAAGGTTGAATGTTAATAAATTTTGAACGAAGTTGAATATTAATGAATTCGAATGGAGTCAAATCTGAGTCGATTCGAGCGAAGTCGCATGTGAGTCGAATCGAACGAGGTCGAATGTTTTGACCCTGTAAGTTATTTGAACGGGGTCAAAAGTAAATAAATTCGAGCGAGGTTGAATAAATAAATTCGAGTGAGGTTGAATGTGTATATATTTGAGGGAGGTTGAATGTGAGTCGATTCGAACGAGGTCGAATGTCTGACTTTTTAAATGATTCGAACGAGGTTGAATTTGAGTCGATTCGAATGAGGTCGAATGTCTGACTCTTTAAATGATTCGAGCGAGGTCGAATGTGAGTCGATTTGAACAAGGTCGAATGTCTGACTCTTTAAATGATTTGAACGAGGTCGAATGTAAATAAATTCGATCGAGGTCGAATGTAAATAAATTTGAGCGAGGTCGAATGTGAGTCGATTTGAATGAGGTCGGATGTCTGACTCTTTAAATAATTCGAACGAGGTCAAATGTGAGTTGATTCGAACCAGGTTGAATGTGAGTTGATTCGAACGAGGTCGAGTTTGACTCTTTAAATGATTCGAATGAGGTCAAATGTAAATTAATTCAAATGAGGTCGAATGTTTGACTTGGCGTAATATATGAACTTGGTGGAGATGAATTCTTGCGTGCATATTTTGCTTTGTTTATACATATCCATTGGAGAAGTTTCCATATGTTGGAGAAGTTTACATACATTGAAGTTTGCATGTTTTTCTTAAGTCCCAGTCCATCTAGTCCCTTAATTGATCGACCTGGAAAAGTGGTTGAGAGGTCGAGCAATGAACTTATACTAAAAACTTTGAGTCGCTCTCTTCGTCGCCTCGTTAAAAACCTCCCCGAGAAAACCCAGCTGGGACAAAACTCGGGTGAGGGAAAAAAGAGTACGACTCGGGAGATGTCTATCCTTAAAAGTTGAATTATTTGAGGTGGGCGACGTTCCAATTGTTTGGTAGTAGTTTTCCTTCCATTGTTTCCAGTTGGAATGACCCTTTACTTGCTGTCGCCGTGATTTTATATGGGCCATCCCAATTGGTTCTTAGTTTGCCTTCTCATGGATCTTTGTTTGCTTGTGTTTTGGTTTTGAGTACGTAATCCCCGACTTTGAGTGGCCTGATTTTGGCTTTTTTGTTGTAGTACTGCTCTGCCTGTTGTTTTTGAGCGATCATTCTTATGTAGGCCATGTCTCTTCGCTCTTCGTCTTCATCGAGGTCTTGCCTTTTGTTCTCGTCATTGCTTTGCCCGCTTTCATTTGAGTATCTCAAGGTAGGATCCCCGACCTTGACTAGTATCATTGCATCAGTTCCATATATTAGTGAGTACGCCGTTTCCCTTGTGCTCGTCTTAGACGAGGTGCGATATGCCCATAACACTTTTGGTAGCACTTCTGACCAAAGTCCCTTGGCGTTTTCGAGTTTCTTTTTCATGATATTCAATATTGTTTTGTTGGAGGATTCTGCCTGACCGTTGCTTGCGGGGTGGTATGCCGTGGAGAGTATTCTCTTGATGTGACATTTTTTGAAGAACTCGGCGGTCTTTTTTCCAGTGAACTGGGGACTATTGTTGCACTGACTTTTTTTTGGATGCCGAAGTGACATAAGATGTTCCTCTATATGAACGTGATTACTTCTTGTTCGCGTATTTGGGCGAATGCACCTTCTTCTACCCATTTGGAGAAATAGTCAGTTAAAAATAAAAGGAATCGTACATTACCTCGTCCCGCCGGGAGGGGTCCGACGATGTCCATTCCCCACTTGATGAAAGGCCATGGCAAGTTGACTGAATGAAGGTGTTCGCCCGCTTGGTGAATCATGGGGCATATCTTTGGCATTGCTCGCACCTTTTGACGAAATCAACGGCTTCCTTCTTCATCATGGGCCAATAGTAGCCCGCTCGTATGAGGCATCTGACGGGAGCTCGGTTGCCGGTGTGAGCCCCGCAGTGGCCTTCGTGTAGTTCCTCGAGGACACACCGTCTTTGATTTGGCCCTAGGAACTTTGCTAGGGGGCGGCCAAATGTTCTTTTGTACAAGTCGGTATTGACGATGCTGTACCTGGCCGCCTGTATTCGAAGCTTCATGGCTTTTTTTTTATCGGGCAGGAGCACTCCGTCCTGCAAGTATGAGATGATACGATTGCGTCAGTCCCAAGTGAGGTTTATAGAACGTCCTCAATTTTGTCTACGAATGAATGAAGGAGAGTAACCACGTCCCTCTCTCCGGTTATGCTTTTGGTGGCCGCTGCCAATTTGGCAAGGCCATCCACTTCGATGTTCTGGGCTCGAGGTATTTGATCGAGCTGGCGTTCGTCGAACAAGGGTAATAGTTTGTAAATCTCGGTCTGATACTTCTGTAACCATTGCTCCTTAATTTGGAAAGTCCCTGTGACCTGATTGACAATGAGTTGCGAGTCGCATCGAAGGATGACTCGCCGTGCTCCGTATTTGAGTGCTAATTTCAACCCTGCAATCACGGCCTCATACTCGGCCTCGTTGTTAGTAATATCAGGGCATCGTATGGATTGGAAAACCACTTTACCTGTTGGGACCTCGAGCACGAGTCCAAATCCAGATCCAGATGCGTTTGAAGCGCCATAGGTGTACAGGACCCACAGGTCGCGTACTTTGGTAGAAGTAATGGCGGTTTCCTTCTCGACATCGAACAATATCTTCGTACTGAAGTCGGCAACGAGGCAAGAACTTGAGGCTTTATCGCTGTTCGCGGCTGATAGGTTATATCGTGCTTGCACAACTCTATGGCCCACTTGGCCAAGCTACCCGACAATTCAAGTTTGTGCAAGATACTCCTTAAATGAAAGTCGTGACCACCGAGATGGTGTGGCACTGGAAATATGGTCTAAGCTTCCGCGAAGCTACGACCAGGGCCAGAGCTAACTTCTCGAGGTGGGGGCACCTCGTTTCAGTGTCGACCAAAGTTTTGCTAATGTAAAAGATCGGAGATTGCGTACCTTTATTTTCTCGTTCCACGACTGCACTTACTGCGACATCGGACTCGACCAAGTAGACAAGAAGGCGTTCTCCGGGTTCTGCCTTAACGAGCAACAGTGGCGAGGACATGTAGGCCTTTAGTTCTTTCAAGTCGTTGATGCATTCGGTATTCCATTAGAGTCCATTGTCCTTTTTGAGTACGCCAAAAAATTTGTGGCACCTATCAGAGGACCGCTAGATGAATCTTGACAAGGCGGCTATTCGGCCGATAGGTTTTTGCACTTGTTTTTGCTGGTAGATTTTCTGGGATTCCTTATATGGCCTTGATTTGGTCGGGTTGACCTCGATGCCTCGTTGTTGTTTATACCCAATTTTTTCCCTCACATATTTCAAATTTGTATATATACTTTTAAAATAGTGCATGAACATCATCAAGTATTTTTCCTAATTTTTCCATAATTTTTAAAGATTTTTAATCAATTTATTCCCATATTTTATTATGAAAATAATCATTAATTGCATCAAAAATTATTTCTATAATGATTTTATCATCTAATCTCACCATTTGCACCCAGATTAGTTTTTAAATACTTTAGAATTGCACATTTTGCAATAATAGCCCATATGTACTTATAATTACATTATTTATGCAAAATAGTCTTTTATATTTTTCTAGTATTAAATAATTATTTTAAATCATTTTTATGCACCACTGACATTTTTGTTATTTATTTATCATTTTTATAAATTATTTTATTTAATAAATTGGGTATTTAAAATCTGGCCCCATTTTTATTTAAATTCGGACCTAGACCAAGCCCAATTTACCTAGTCCAATTCCCCATGGCCCAAACCTATTAACTCAGTCCCCATACCCATTTCAATACCCGACCTAGAACCCTTTGAATCAGGACCTTCGATCTCTATGATCAACGGTCCACAATGCACCAACCCCTTTAATTATATCCTACCCGAAACCCTACCCCATTCCCTCTAAACCCGCCGCCCTTAAACTCTCTCAACGCCCTCTCCGTCTCTGTCAAACACTAGCGCCGTCACCCTCAAATCTCTCCTATTCTGGCTCAAACATGGAATCAATCCATGATTTACTTACCTATTTTGTGTTACTCTATCATTATACGCTCGCCTATGGTTTTACATAGGTTCTTGCCCTATTTTTGGCAAGAACTACCTTAATAACGGGTAGATTTACCCTGATTTTGTGATGATCTGGATGATCTTCAGCCCATATACATGTTTTATTGAACGTTTCTTGCATCTCTGGTCCGATTCAAAGCATCTGTCTCAACTAGGGTTGAGACCTTTCCTTGTTCTTTACTGATCTCTGATTGATACTCTTTCCTTTCTCGTATTTGACTAATATTTTCCTTATTTCTGTTTAATCTAACGTGTTTCATTTATTTTTTACCTTATTTTTCCCTAAATTAGGATTTCAGATCTTTTTCTAGTTCGATTCTATGTTTCCTTTTGAATAATTTCCCATCTATGTTCGTTTTATGCAAATATGTGGTTATTTGCTTTATTTTATGCCGATTTTATGGTTTACCTAAATTTAGGATTTCAAACCCTTTTACTTGAACCAAATCTGGTTCAATCCTACTCTTCTTTTGAATAATCCCTGTCTATGTTCATTTTTGTGCTAGTACGTAATTCTTTGCCATTATTCTCTACTGATTTTGGGATTTACCTAAATTTGGGTTTCAGATCCTTTTTACTTGAACCAAATATGGTATTCCTTATGTGATTCTTTACCTTTGCCCTACTGCTTTTGTGTATCTTCACCTAAAGTTTAGGGTTCAATTTTACCGATTTAAACACTTACCTTTCTAGTGCTTGACTATTTGGTTTTCCATGTTTATGTGTTTAATTCCTACATTATTTAAACCCTTTCCCCTTTCCCCTTTAGAAAAAGTCTCGAACTCTCCTATTCTCACTACTAAAACTAAGCTTTCTCTCTTTCTCCTGTTCTTATTTCTGCACTAAGTGGCTATTGTTTGGTCGGCTGAAAGCCAAGGCCAAATTGCTCTGGAATTTAACTATTACTGCACCTTTACTTGCTTTCTTCTCAAGTGGTATGCCCTAACCTTTGCAATTTTCTTCTCTATGCTTTGTTTGACTAGCCTGTTTCAATTCCTATCATGATTCTGTCCTTTATCTGGCAATTTGATAATACTGCTAAACTTAAGACTAAGTTATTTTAGGTTAACAGGAATTCTCTCACAAGTTAGTTTAAGGTTCAATCTGTTTGTCAGTTTTATACCTGTTCAGAACTATAAGCATGTAATCAAATATGTTTGTGGCTTAATTCATGTGCCTTGTCTGTTTAATTCAAGTGTTTCTGTCTCTGTGTTTAAGCCATGGTTGTTTTAATTCTAGCATGAGTACCTAGCTCAATTAGATGTCACCATGTTTGAACTGTATGCTGAACCCTGAACCTTGTTTGTTTCCAGGAGCAGTTCTGCCTGCAACTCTGTATACTAAACTGACTCTCTTCTAAAAATTGAACTATTTCAATACTTGCCCCTTACCCTTTCTGCACTGGTTTTCAAACTCTTACTCTTAGTCACTTAGGTTCCCACCACCCCAAGTGTGAGTATTGCCTAGGGTCCTTGAGACTCCTTTGAACTCTGACACATTGGGGCTGGTTTTTCCAATTTTATAAATTCGTGCTGAATGTGTGGTTCAGTGTGAGCATTGCCCGTGGTCCCTAAGGCTCTTTGGGAACTTTGATAGACTGGAAGCCTGGTTTACTTTGCTGTGAATGGATCACTGCTATGCTTCAAAGCTGTTGTATTTGAAGGCCTGGTTCCTAGGTTTAGATTGGGCCTATGTAGGCTCCCTATAGTGTAATCGTTACAATTATGTAATTCATTCATTCTGGGTTGTAATAACAGATTTGGGGTTTATTAGTAAAAGATGGGGGGCTTTTTCTTATACCTTTGTTGAAACTGGGTAGAGATCCTGCCTATAGGTTTAATTATGCTGATTGAACTATGTGGATACTATACTGTGTTTAGAGATCCTGCCTATAGGATTTTTCATGATCATTTTGATTCTGTGATCCACATCTGCATGCTAGAAACCCTGCTTATAGGACTTTACGTTTAATTATGCACATTAGAAATCCTGTTCATAGGATCTACGCATATTTTCAACCCAATGAGCATTAGTGACCATGTCTATAGGGATTTTTTTGATTATCTTTCATAACAACCTGTTAATTTTTGTCAAAATAAGGTTAATAGATATCATGCCCGTAGGAATAAAAATCAGTTTCAAACCTAGAAATCATGCTTATAGGATTTAAAACTAATAGATATCATGCATATAGGGTGAAATCAGTTCTGAAACTTAGAAATCCTGCCTGTAGTAGTTTATCAACCTCGCAATTAGAAATCATGCCTGTAGGGGTTTAAATCAATTCAGCAATCAGAAAGCATGCCTATTGGATCTAAAAGGAATAAAACTGTCTTTATGAGTTAAAATCAGTGCTACACTTATAAATCATGCCTATAGGTCTGTAATTGACAAACTCGTAGAAATCATGCCTATAAGATCCCGTTAGTCTATTCTGAATTCAAGGGCTGTGACGACCTGGCCCGTCGTCACGTGAGTTACCGCCCCGTTTTCCCCATATTATGTTTCTCTATGCTTCATTATCGGTATTTGAGGTAATCGAGTTGGATTGGTTTGGTTTTGGTAGGAAATGAGACATTTAGTCTCTTTAAGGAAAGCTTGTTTTGGAAAAAGTCAACCGAAAGTTGACTAGTTAGTTAGAGGGCTCGGATGTGATTTCCGGTGATTCGGTTAGCTTCGGAGGATGATCCGTGACTTAGGAACGTGATCGGAATTGGTTTTGGAGGACCGGTGTAGAATTAGGCTTGAATTGGCGAAGTTAGTATTTTGGCAAATTCCGGTTGGTAGGTGGGATTTTGATCCGAGGGTCAGAATGGAATTTCCGAGACTTGCAGTAGCTCCGTCAGGTGATTTTGGATGTGTGCGCAAAATTTCAGGTTATTCGAAGATGTTTTAGTCGGGTTTTTGATCGAATGCGTATTGCGGGAGTTTTGAAGAAACATAGGCTTGAATTCGATGTGATTTAATGGTTTTAGCGTTGTTTGACGTTTTTTGAGGATTGGAACAAGTTTGAATAATGTCTTAAGATGTGTTGGTAACTTTGGTTGAGGTCCCGGGGGCCTCGGGGTGATTTCGAGTGGCTAACGAAAGGAATTTGAAGTTGGAAAAAAATTGCAGATTTTTGGTTGCAGCAGGTGTTTCCGCATCTGCGGAAAAGAGATCGCAGATGCGGTCTCGCAGAAGCGAGCTAGGCCTCGCAGGAGCTGAAATAGGAGCCCAGGTCAGGTTCCGCAGAAGCGGGACATTGGGTCGCTTAAGCGGTCCCGCAGATGCGAAGTTGGACCGCAGAAGCGAAAAGTCGCCTTAGGTGAAAGGTCCGCAGGAGCGGACGTTGACCGCATAAGTGGAAGGCGCAGAAGCGGGAATTAATCCGCAGAAGCGAAAATAACTGGCAGGTTAAGTGAGAATATCTTCTTCGCGAATTTTTGAAAGAGTAACATTTTGGACTCCGAACCTTGAGAGCTTTGAGGCGATTTTGAAGAGGGATTCGAGGGCTATTATCCGGTATGAACTCTTGGGCTTAGAGTTTGATTTTATGGTGTATAAACATGAATTTGGACTGAATAATCATGGAATCAAAGGTCAAAAATGGTGGTTTAGGGGTTGAATTTAAGAGAGTTTAAAATGGGGATTTGAGGGGCCAAATGGACCCTGATTTTGATGATTTTGATATGCATAGACTCGTGGCGAGACGAGGAATCCGATGATGTGAATTTTATAATTTTTCAAGAAGTGGGCCCGGGGCTCGGGTTTTGCCAACTTCGTAATTTTCGATGTTTTTTCGAGTCTTTTCGATTGGGTTATATCCCCTTAGCCTATTGTAATGTATTTCTTGTGGTCTTGATCAGATTTGACGCGCGATGAGGGCAATTCGAGAGGAAAAGGCATAGCGAGCTAGACTTTGGGCCGGCTTGAGGTGAGTAATGGGTATAAATGATGTACTGAGGGTTTGAGACCCCGGAATTCCACATCGTACCTCTATATTGAGGTGAGGCACGCGCTCTATAACGAGTGCGGGGCTGTTGGTTATTGGGGATTGTGACTTGGTCCGTCCCGGTGATGTTTTACTGTGTTTTTCTACTACAACTTGTTGGAAATCATCGTTACTTGGATTTGACTGTTGTATTTGGGCTTCGTGCCGGTTATTTGAATCCTTCAGGGATTGATTTCACTGATTTGCATACTTTGCACACTGTTTAACCTTATTATAAGGTTTTCAGTACTATTTTGCAAACTCAGCCCTTTTTTTTCCAAACTTGAAAACTCAAATGATATTTAAATGATATTTTGGGCTGTGAGTTATTGATTTAAAATGCCCGAGGGGCTTATATTGATTTCTGTATATATGGATGGCTCGGGCTGCACGCCGCAGCAGTATTATATTGATATTGAGGCTGAGGGCCTGGTTGGTGCCACGAGATGGCTTGATTATTTGCGCTTGGGCTGTAGGAGCCCCTCCGGAGTCTGTACACACCCCAGTGAGCGCCGTCGACGTTAAATATATGGTTGGCTCGGACTGCACGCCGCAGTGGGTACCTGAGTGTACCGGTATTTGCATTGCATTACATTATGGCATTATTCCTTACCTATTACCTATCATGGTTCTTTCTGTACTATTACTTTGTTGACTTGTCGGTTTTACTGTTAAGGTTTGGTACTGCCTGGTATAGTGGCCTTTGGTTTTTTAGTGATTTCTTATCTTCAGTTGTTATTTATGCTTATTACTCACTGAGTTGGAGTACTCACTTTACTCCCTGCACTTTGTGTGCAGATTTAGGTGCATCACAGTCTGAGGGAGGACCTGTTTAGCTGGCAGCATTTCTCCGGGAGCATCGAGGTAGCTGCATGGCGTTCGCAGCCTTGATCCTTCCCTCCTATCCCTATCTTTCATTATTCCGTTTCTTAGACAGTCTTGTTATAGGATGACACTCTGTATTAGAGGCTCGTAATCGTGACACCGGATCCTGTTTTGGGTTGTGTTCTAGTATTTTTATTGGTTTTCAGTATACTACTCTGTGCTCATAGTAGATTGACACGATGATTTAGTAATTTAGTATCTAAGCTCGAATTCCTTAATTTTCACAAGTTGAGATTTTGTTGTTGTATGGTCGGGCTTGCTTAACAATGTGTTGGGCGCCATCACGACCGGGGTTTGGGTCGTGACAAGTTGGTATCAGAGTCTAGGTTACTTGGTCTCTCGAATCACGAGCCGGTTCAGTAGAGTCTCGCGAATCGGTATGGAGACGTTTGTATTTATCCTCGAGAGGCTGCAGAACCTTTAGGAAAAAGACTCCATATTCTTTAAATTCCTGTCGTGCGACTTTGTTGATCCGAGAAATAAACTTCTGTATTCTATTCTCTCGCAGATGGCGAGAACGCGTGCTACCGGACGTGGCGGACGACCACTAGTACCACCCACTAGAGGTTGCGGTCGTGGTCGAGGCAGACCAGCGAGGGCAGCACTTGTAGATCCACCAGCTGCCCCGGTTCAGGACCAGCCTCCAGCTGTAGATGCTCCAGCAGCACCCATGCAGGCACCAGCAGTGC
The DNA here is from genome assembly GCF_001879085.1 of Nicotiana attenuata. NCBI lineage: Eukaryota > Viridiplantae > Streptophyta > Magnoliopsida > Solanales > Solanaceae > Nicotiana > Nicotiana attenuata. The sequence continues at coordinate 75,830 of NW_017671376.1, read as the reverse complement.
CTATTGTGATTCCTGGCCTCCAGGAGGCTTTGGCTCAGATATTATCCGTTTGCACTGGCCTGGCTCAGCCAGTCTCAGCCACTACTACAGCAGCTACCTCACAGACCGGGGGAGGTCATCAAACCCCCGCTGCTCGCACACCGGAGCAGGTTTCTCAGGGATTGCAGACACCAGGAGCAGCCCCAGCTCAGCCAGTTGCACCAGTTGCCCCAGTTGCACCAGCTCCAGACTATGTGGTTCCAACTATGCCAGACGATGAGCAACGTCTTCTTGAGAGGTTCGGTAGGCTCCAGCCTCCGATGTTCAGTGGTGTTGAGGGCGAGGATGCCCAGGGTTTCCTTGACAAGTGTCAGCGTATGCTTCGCACCGCAGGGATCTTGGAGTCGAGTGGAGTGGCTTTTACTACTTTCCAGTTCTCAGGGGCTGCATTTACATGGTGGGAGGATTTGGAGAGGCGTAGGCCTGTTGGTGCAGCGCCCCTTACATGGCAGCAGTTCTCTACTCTCTTTCTGGAGAAGTACGTACCGCAGTCTCGCAGGGAGGAGCTGCGTCGTCAGTTCGAGTGGTTGACTCAGGGGGACATATCTGTGACTCAGTGTGAGATGAGGTTTTCTCAGCTAGCTCGTCATGCTATTTGGATGATTCCGACTGACCGGGAGAGGATTAGGAGTTTCATGGATGGCCTCAACTATTCGCTCTGCATTTTGATGACTAGAGAGAGGGTTTTGGGTGCCTCGTTCGAGGAGGTAGTCGACATTGCTCATGATATTGAGGCGATTCGCCACAGGGAGCGTGAGGAGAGGGAGGCCAAGAGGCCTCGGGGTTCAGGCAGTTTCAGTGGTGCTCCGTCTAGGGGCCAGTTCCAGCGTGGTAGAGGTCGTTCCTTCAGGCCTCCTCAGTCAGCTCGCCCTGGGTATAGTGGGGCTTCTTCAGGCCTTGGTCATCAGGGATTCCAGCAGGGCCAGTCTTCACTTAGTGCCCTTCTCGCACAGAGCTCTTCTCCTGCCTCTTCAACCCAGGGTTCTTCTGCAGCGAGGGGTTCCCTTCAGTCCTCTTCTCCAGCACCAGGCAGTTGCTATGAGTGCGGTGAGTTTGGTCATATGAAGAGGGATTGTCCTCGACGTCGTGGTGGTCGGTTTCAGCAGAGGGATCAATCCTCGTCTTCTACTCCATCTACTTTAGCACGCTCCCAGTCAGATAGGGGTGGGGGCCAGGCAGCCAGGGGCCGCCCTAGGGGTGGAGGCCGATTTGGCGGTGGCCAGGCTCGATTCTATGCTCTTCCAGACAGGAGGGACGCCATTGCATCAGATGCTGTTATCACAGGTATTATCTCAGTCTTCCACAGGGATGCCTCTGTCTTGTTTGATCCCGGATCTACCTATTCCTATGTGTCTTCATATTTTGCTCATCACCTGGGTACGACCTGTGGGTGTCTTGCTTTACCTGTGCACGTATCTACCCCGGTGGGTGATACTATTGTTGTAGACCATGTGTATCGGTCTTGTCTAGTGACTATTGGGGGTCTGGAGACCCGAGTTGATTTGTTGCTGTTGAGCATGGTAGATTTTGATGTTATTCTGGGTATGGATTGGCTATCTCTGTGCCATGCTATTCTGGACTGTCATGCCAAGACAGTCACATTGGCCATACCCGGTGTTCCGAGGATTGAGTGGCGTGGCATGACTGACTATGTTCCTAGCAGGGTGATTTCTTTCCTAATAGCCCAGCGGATGGTCGGGAAAGGTTGTCTATCATACTTGGCCTTCGTGAGAGATGTCGGAGCTGAGACTCCTAGTCCTGATTCTGTGCCCGTTGTGAGGGACTTCCCTGATGTGTTTCCAGCAGACCTGCCGGGCATGCCGCCGGACAGGGACATTGATTTTGGTATTGATCTGGTGCTGGGCACTCAGCCCATTTCTATTCCTCCGTATCGCATGGCACCAGCAGAGTTGAAGGAACTAAATGATCAACTTCAGGAGCTTTTGGATAAGGGGTTCATTCGTCCGAATGTGTCACCTTGGGGTGCACCGGTCTTGTTTGTGAAGAAAAAGGATGGCACAATGAGAATGTGCATTGACTACAAGCAATTGAACAAGGTGACAGTGAAGAACAAGTATCCCCTGCCCCGTATTGATGATTTGTTTGACCAGCTCCAGGGGGCAAGGGTATTCTCCAAGATTGACCTCCGCTCAGGCTATCACCAGCTGATGATTAGGGATTCAGATATTATGAAGACTGCTTTCAGGACGAGATATGGGCACTATGAGTTTCTGGTTATGTCCTTTGGGTTGACTAATGCCCCAGCCGCGTTCATGCACTTGATGAACAGCGTATTTCGGCCGTATCTGGATTCATTTATTATCGTTTTTATTGATGATATCCTAGTGTACTTGCGTAGCCAGGAGGAGCATACTCAGCACTTGAGAGTGGTGTTACAGAGGTTGAGAGAGGAGAAGCTTTATGCAAAGTTCTCCAAATGTGAGTTTTGGCTTGGGTCTGTAGCTTTTCTGGGACACGTGGTGTCCAGTGATGGTATTCAAGTTGATCCAAAGAAGGTAGAGGCGGTGCAGAGTTGGCCAAGACCGTCCTCAGCCACGGAAATTCGAAGTTTCCTCGGTTTGGCAGGTTATTATCGCCGGTTCGTCCAGGGTTTTTCCTCTATTGCTTCGCCCTTGACTAAATTGAAGCAGAAGGGTGCACCATTTGTATGGTCAGACGAGTGCGAGGAGAGCTTTCAGAAGCTCAAGACAGCTTTGACCACAGCTCCAGTGTTAGTTTTGCCATCAGCCTCAGGTTCTTACACTATGTATTGTTATGCTTCGAGAGTTGGGATCGGATGTGTGTTGATGCAGGAGGTTAGAGTTATTGCATATGCTTCTCGTCAGTTGAAGCCTCATGAGCAGAACTACCCCGTACATGATTTGGAGTTGGCTGCTATAGTTCATGCGTTGAAGATTTGGAGGCACTACTTATATGGCGTATCTTGTGAGGTATATACTCATCATTCGCAGCCTTCAGCATTTGTTCAAACAGAAGGATCTTAATTTGAGGCATCGGAGGTGGCTTGAGTTACTCAAGGACTATGATATTACCATTTTGTACCATCCGGGGAAGGCCAACGTAGTGGCCGATGCGTTAAGCCGGAAAGCGGTCAGTATGGGTAGCTTGGCGTACATTCCAGTTGGGGAGAGGCCCTTTGCAGTTGATGTCCAGGCTTTGGCCAATCGGATGGTGAGGTTAGATATTTCGGAGCCTAGTCGGGTGTTGGCTTGTGTAGTTTCTCGGTCTTCCTTGTATGACCGCATCAGAGAGCACCAGTATGATGATCCACATTTGCTTGTCCTTAAGGACAGGGTTCAGCACGATGACGCCAGAGATGTGACTATTGATGATGATGGCGTGATGAGGATGCAGGGCCGGATTTGCGTGCCCAATGTGGATAGGCTTCGGGGAGTTGATATTAGAGGAGGCCCACAGCTCGCGGTATTCCATTCATCCGGGTGCCGCGAAGATGTATCAGGATTTGAGGCAGCACTACTGGTGGAGGAGAATGAAGAAAGATATAGTGAGTTATGTAGCTCGGTGTCTCAACTGTCAGCAGGTCAAATATGAGCATCAGAGACCCGGTGGTGCTAACTTCAGCGATGGAATTTCCAGAGTGGAAGTGGGAAGAGGAATTACTATGGACTTTGTGAGTGGTCTCCCTCGTACCTCGAGGAAGTTTGATTCGGTTTGGGTGATTGTGGATCGGCTGACCAAGTCCGCGCACTTCATCCCGGTGTGTACTACTTATTCTTCAGAGCGGCTGGCAGAGATTTTCATCCGGGAGGTTGTTCGGTTGCATGGGGTCCCAGTTTCTATCATCTCAGATAGGGGAACTCAGTTCACTTCCCAGTTTTGGAGGACTTTTCAGCGGGAGTTGGGTACACAGGTGGAGCTGAGCACAACATTTCATCCTCAGACGGACGGGCAGACCGAGCGTACCATTCAGATATTGGAGGACATGTTGCGTGCCTGTGCTATTGATTTTGGAGGTTCTTGGGCTTAGTTCTTGCCACTTGCAGAGTTTTCTTACAACAACAGCTATCAATCCAGTATTCAGATGGCGCCGTATGAGGCCTTATATAGGAGACGGTGTAGATCTCCGGTTGGTTGGTTTGAGCCTGGCGAGGCTAGACTATTGGGGACAAAGTTGGTCCAGGATGCCTTAGAGAAGGTCAAAGTGATCCAGGAGAGGCTTTGCACAGCTCAGTCGCGTCAGAAGAGTTATGCGGACCGGAGGTTCGAGATGTATCTTATATGGTGGGCGAGAAGGTCTTGTTGAAGGTTTCGCCCATGAAGGGCGTTATGAGGTTTGCGAAGAAAGGGAAGCTGAGTCCGCGGTTCATTGAGCCTTTTGAGGTACTTAGGAAGATTGGGGAGGTGGCCTATATGCTTGCTTTGCCACCCAGCTTGTCGGGGGTTCATCCGGTATTCCATGTTTCTATGCTTTGTAAGTATGTTGGGACCCGTCTCATGTGAAGACTTCAGCACGGTTCGTTGGATGATGACTTGACCTACGATGTGGAGCCAGTGCTATTTTGGGTCGTCAGGTTCGAAAGTTGAGATCAAGGATATAGCTTCGGTGAGGTGCAGTGGAGAGGTCGGCCCGTGGAGGAGGCTACCTGGGAGACGCGAGCAGGGAGATGCGGAGCAATATCCTCACCTATTTGAGACTTCAGGTATGTTTCTTGACCCGCTCGAGGACGACGTTTGTTTTAGTTGGGGAGGATGTGATGACCGGCCCGTCTCACGTGAGTTACCGCCCGTTTTCCCTATTATGTTTCTCTATGCTTCATTATCGGTATTAGAGGTAATCGAGTTGGATTGGTTTGGTTTTGGTAGGAAATGAGACATTTAGTCTCTTTAAGGAAAGCTTGTTTTGGAAAAAGTCAACCGGAAGTTGACTAGTTAGTTAGAGGGCTCGGATGTGATTCCGGTGATTCGTTAGCTTCGGGGGATGATCCGTGACTTAGGAGTGTGATCGGAACTGGTTTTGGAGGACTGGTGTAGAATTAGGCTTGAATTGGCGAAGTTAGTATTTTGGCAAATTCCGGTTGGTAGGTGGGATTTTGATCCGAGGGTCGGAATGGAATTTCAGAGAGTTGCAGTAGCTCCGTCAGGTGATTTTGGATGTGTGCGCAAAATTTCAGGTTATTCGGAGATGTTTTGGTCGGGTTTTTGATCGAATGCGTATTGCGGGAGTTTTGAAGAAACATAGGCTTGAATTCGATGTGATTTAATGGTTTTAGCGTTGTTTGACGTGTTTTGAGGATTGGAACAAGTTTGAATAATGTTTTAAGATGTGTTGGTAACTTTGGTTGAGGTCCCGGGGGCCTCGGGGTGATTTCGGGTGGCTAACCAAAGGAATTTGAAGTTGGAAAAAAATTGCAGATTTTTGGTTGCAGCAGGTGTTTCCACATCTGCGGAAAAGAGATCGCAGATGCGGTCTCGCAGAAGCGAGCTAGGCCTCGCAGGAGCGGAAATAGGAGCCCAGGTCAGGTTCCGCAGAAGCGGGACATTGGGACGCTTAAGCGGTCCCGCAGATGCGAAGTTGGACCGCAGAAGCGAAAAGTCGCCTTAGGTGGAAGGCCCGCAGGAGCGGACGTTGACCGCATAAGCGGAAGGCGCAGAAGCGGGAATTAATCCGCAGAAGCGGAAATAACTGGCAGGTTAAGTGAGAACATCTTCTTCGCGAATGTTTGAAAGAGTAACATTTTGGACTCCGAACCTTGAGAGCTTTGAGGCGATTTTGAAGAGGGATTCGAGGGCTATTATCAGGTATGAACTCTTGGGCTTAGAGTTTGATTTTATGGTGTATAAACATGAATTTGGACTGAATAATCAAGGAATCAAAGGTCAAAAATGGTGGTTTAGGGCTTGAATTTAAGAGAGTTTAAAATGGGGATTTGAGGGGTCAACTGGACCCCGATTTTGATGATTTTGATATGCATAGACTCGCGGCGAGACGAGGAATCCGATGATGTGAATTTTATAATTTTTCAAGAAGTGGGCCCGGGGCTCGGGTTTTGCCAACTTCGTGATTTTCGATATTTTTTCGAGTCTTTTCGATTGGGTTATATCCCCTTAGCCTATTGTAATGTATTTCTTGTGGTCTTGATCAGATTTGACGCGCGAGGAGGGCAATTCGAGAGGAAAAGGCATAGCGGGCTAGACTTTGGGCCGGCTTGAGGTGAGTAATGGGTGTAAATGATGTACTGAGGGTTTGAGACCTCAGAATTCCACATCGTACCGCTATATTGAGGCGAGGCACGCGCTCTATGACGAGTGCGGGGCTGTTGGTTATTGGGGATTGTGACTTGGTCCGTCCTGGTGATGTTTTACTGTGTTTTTCTACTAGAACTTGTTGGAAATCATCGTTACTTGGATTTGACTGTTGTATTTGGGCTTCGTGCCGGTTATTTGAATCCTTCAGGGATTGATTTCACTGATTGCATACTTTGTACACTGTTTAACCTTATTCTAAGGTTTTCAGTACTATTTTGCAAACTCAGCCCTTTTTTTTCCAAACTTGAAAACTCAAATGATATTTAAATGATATTTTGGGCTGTGAGTTACTGATTTAAAATGCCCGAGGGGCTTATATTGATTTCTGTATATATGGATGGCTCGGGCTGCACGCCGCAGCAGTATTATATTGATATTGAGGCTGAGGGCCTGGTTGGTGCCACGAGATGGCTTGATTATTTGCGCTTGGGCTATAGGAGCCCCTCCGGGGTCTGTACACACCCCTAGTGAGCGCCGTCGACGTTAAATATATGGTTGGCTCGGACTGCACGCCGTAGTGGGCACCTGAGTGTACCTGTATTTGCATTGCATTACATTATGGCATTATTCCTTACCTATTACCTGTCATGGTTCTTTCTGTACTATTACTTTGTTGACTTGTCGGTTTTACTGTTAAGGTTTGGTACTGCCTGGTATAGTGGCCTTTGGTTTTTTAGTGATTTCTTATCTTCAGTTGTTATTTATGCTTATTACTCACTGAGTCGGAGTACTCACTTTACTCCCTGCACTTTGTGTGCAGATTTAGGTGCATCACAGTCTGAGGGAGGACCTGTTTAGCTGGCAGCATTTCTCCGGGAGCATCGAGGTAGCTGCATGGCGTTCACAGCCTTGATCCTTCCCTCCTATCCCTATCTTTCATTATTTCGTTTCTTAGACAGTCTTGTTATAGGATGACACTCTGTATTAGAGGCTCGTAATCGTGACACCGGATCCTGTTTTGGGTTGTGTTCTAGTATTTTTATCGGTTTTCAGTATACTACTCTGTGCTCATAGTAGATTCACACGATGGTTTAGTAATTTAGTATCTGTGCTCGAATTCCTGAATTTTCATAAGTTGAGATTTTGTTGTTGTATGGTCGGGCTTGCTTAACAATGTGTTGGGCGCCATCACGACCGGGGTTTGGGTCGTGACAAGGGCTCTTGTAAATCGCTTAGGCAATAGATCCGTAGAACTCATTAATGATTCTGGTTTTAAAATTGTGACACATTTCTTCCCGAGGTGCCCAGATTCATGCTGAATAAAATCAGTAGGCAAACAAATAGGTCCCAATGATCGCCTTAATAAAATTGTCTTTACGCTCTGTTGTCTCACATAGTTATCTTGCCTATATGGGTCAAAAATTAATAATGTTTGATGATTCAATTGCGTGCCTTTTATTGCCTATGTGCTTGCTTTATTTGAAAGTCCTACTTGTTTTGTTTGTCTCCTAGATTTCACATTTTTAAGTAACATAGGTTGGTCTAGAACCATCCCAAATAGAGGTCCTAATACCTCCAGGACCATAGGTAAGGGACGGGTAGTGCATGCATAGGGTACGGTTTAGAATCAATTAGTGCGCTTAAGTAACAACTTGAAGATAGTAATTGGGTAGTAAAGGAAATGATAGCCCATGCGCAAATGCTATGAATAAAAACTCGACTTGAGGGAGTTGCAAAGCATTGCTTGGAATGATCCTATAGGCTAAAAACTTAGGACCACGCCTGTACCCCCGTTTAATGTAAGTTAAATATTGTATTTGTCCAAATCGTCCTCTCTCCTTTTTTTAGACTAATTCGCTTAATTTAAGTTCGGCCGGGACCCACCGTGGTGGACCTCGAGGGGTGCCTAACACCTTCCTCTCAAGGTAATTTCGAGCCCTTACCTGATCTCTGGTGATGTAGACTGGTTTTCTGATTGCTCTAGATGCCCTAAGACACCTTAAATTCATTAGGTGGCGACTCTTTCAAATCCAATTCCCTACCCTCATGAAAAGGAGTTGTCCTAGAAATGTCGAAACCCGATTTCGCGAGAAAAAGGGGGCGCGACACCATGACGACTCTGCTGGAAAAATCTTTAGGCTCTTACCATAACAAACTTGTCTGTGAATTAGTCTTTAGGCATGTCTTTATTATTTCATTAATACTTGTACACCCCTTCCCATTCTACGTGAATTTATTTGCCTATCATTATTCATTTATGATCTCCCTCCCCTGCTTTATCACTTCTACTATAGAAGCTGACTTGTCTCCTTGTTTTTCTTTTCTTAAATGCCTTTACAATTTTTAAACTACTGCACTTTATCATTATTCATCATGTAAATACTTGGCAACGTGTTATTTTCTTTTGCGTAACTCCATGCTCAAAATCATATTTCACTCGTGCGTGCTAATACCATAGCGGTACTTGATGAGTGTCCGTGCTCTTCCTAAAATCACCCTTTAAATTCGAAAAGGCTTATTTGCGGTAAAACTAGTCGATCAGCGGTGCAGTCGACGGTTCCGTGCCTTTCCCTCTCAAGTTGTCCGCTTGAGGGTACCAGTCTAGACTTCTATAGAAACATTACTCCGATAATAATTGTACATGCATCATGGTCAAACCTAGCCAGGGTTAATATGTTGTCCGCATAATAACCCTCTAAGAAAGTCTTGTCCGAAGTCCACTGGGATTTCCATAATCCCAATGGACGCAATCACGATATGTGCATTATTTGGAGAGATAAATACCGACATGCTAATCGTTAATGTGTAAGTAGTCGAATCTGGAAGGGGCAAGGGCCTAACTCTATTTATTTTGCAGAAAATGAGGCACGAAGTCTCCATGTTCGGCATGGTCCGATGTATACCACTGCTGTTGTTAGACCGGTGGGAAAATCTTTCGCCAAGCGACAAAAATCACGTGAAAAGGGTTCTTGGAAATTTACCTTCCTTATTGGACATCAAACCAAACAACATGTTGATCGAAGCTGCTACTATGTTCTGGGACGGAGAAAGAGCTGTATTCCGTTTTGGTGATATAAAAATGACTCCTCTCTTGGAGGAAATTGGAGGATTCGCTGGATTACCATGGGATAGTCCCGGTTTACAAGTACCAGAAAATCGCAATACTGGGGGGTTTCTGAAGATGATGGGTCTGAGAAAGAATGAGGACTTGGAGTTCCTGAAGAAGTCCTATATACCATTTGACTTCCTCTATGAATGATATGGACACAGCAAATCTTACCGTATCTTGAATTCTCCATTACTTCCCTCGGTTGGACTCACCGTAGGGTTTTTGTATTCATCGTCTGCTTTCTCGGTATGATAGTGTTCCCAAGCCAAGGGGATAGAATTCACACCAGGTTGACCATGGTAACCAAAGCTTTAATGGAGGGAATTGCGGGACAAACCTATACTATTGTCCCGATAATTGTAGCAGACATATACCGGGCTCTGGATCGTTGCAAGAAAGGGTTCAAACACTTTGAGGGTTGTAACTTGCTACTACAGATTTGGTTGTTAGAACATCTTCAGAGGGGTCAGTACCGCCAAGAGTTTCCACGAAGACCAAGGAACAATCACATAGCCTTCCACCACCCTAAAAGAATGAACTTTATCCCAGACAGATTTGCACAGCCAGAGAATGCTACAGAATGGGCGTATTTGGTGTTGATTGGATTAAGGGGAATACATCCCTATGTTCCTATCAAGGTCATCAGACAAGCTGGTAGAAAACGAGTCATACCACGAGTCTCTAAAATGAGCCATTACAGAGCCGATTTTCAGGATGATGCCATTCCATAGAAATGTGAGGCCCAACACATGTGGCATTTGAAAATTATCGTGGAAAAGGATACCATCGAGCCAGATCGATATCACGCCGGTCATGTGTACTTCTACCCATCATGGTTAGAAGATAACATAGCAGTAATATTCGAGCCAAGGGTTGGTTTAGGAAACAGGGTCATGGATGAAGTTGCTGAAGCACAAGTGAAGTATGAGAGGCTACGCAAGAGGGTCCTTGAATCCAAAGCCAAGCATTTGGAGCAACACAAGTTCGACATGGAATCAATTAACGAGTGGAAGGAGATGGCTACAAAATCGATAGAAAGGCTAGAGTATTTGGAGCAGGGTCTAATGGAACTGGAAGGGAAGATGTGGAAAAGGGTCGCAGACTGTCAGAATGCAGAAGGCAACGAAGGTGGACACCTAGCAAGGGCATACCTGTTGCTGGACATGCGCGACCTAGGGAATCTGATTGATGGAGCCAAGAAGGACAAATATGGGGAAGGTCCCTCCGGGACCAAGTAGATTAGGTTTATCTGTTTTAAGTCATTTTGGAATGTAGAAGGCAGATGCCATTAGTAACTGTACGCGGTAAAATAAGAAGACTTGATTTTTGCTATCAAGACAATTTTGGAAGCCTTCCCCGAGCCCCTGAGGGTGGAAGGCCACAATCGTGTTCTCGGCCTCAAGGCTCATCGAGGTCCGAATCGAAGGAAGCATGGCCCGAGGACAGGGTAAGAAAAGAGATCTCCGAAGCACATGGCTACACCACACAGGGCCGGTCTATCTATAGCCTACTGAGAGGACTTGCGTCAGGCCGTCCCATCTTTCTACTCTTGTAAATAATATATACGTACTTTACCGAGTCCCCTCGCCTATATAAGGGGGATTCACCCCACCTTGTAAGGGGCGAATGTTGCTCCACTTCTCCATAATGCAATAATATCTCTCTCTCTCTCTTTCTTTCTTCTAAATTATTAGTGTTCATCGACCCCGAGGTCACCTTAGCATTTTATAGTTTCTTCGTTTGTTCTCCATCATTTAGCTCGAAATTGATAGTATAATAGCCTTACTTATTTATAACTTTATCGCTTACCCCCTTCCCGACTACCCTCGATAAGCCCGAGATAGGCTCGAGGCCTGGCCCCGAGGTATCTACTGGCTTGCTCTACGCCCGGGAACGCCCCCTTACTGGTTCGGTTATCTCTTTGGCTAACTCGATCTCTATTATCTTACTTCACGTTTTATCACTAATCACCCTTAAAAACTAGCTCGGGAATAGATCACGTATTTTTAGAATCCCATTTACAAATTTAATTGTTGTTACCATTTTCACGGTAAACAGTTTGGCGCCCACCGTGGGGCTAAAAATAATAGTGATTATTTTCTTGCTAGTTTCATCACTTAAACGCACGATATCTTTCACACTTTTTCTTGCCCAAGATCTTTCAATTTCAGGTTAATGATCAACTCGATAAGGGAAATCGAGGACGATAACCCCAAAAATCACAAAGAAAACAATATGGCCGTCCTAACGGCTGGCGCGACACCGCAGGACCTCGATAACGCATCTAGATCAGTTCGAGTGGACGCGAATTCGTACGCTGCACAGCGGGGTAACGAAGTCTTGCACTCCAATGGCGGCACGCAACACGCTAACCAACAGGAAGCCCGAAAAGTCCCAGCCCCGGTAGAACGGGAAGTTAATCTTCGCATTATTTTTGAAATGTTGCAGGAATAGCATTTGGCTATCTCTCAGCTACAGAGCCGCCCGGAGACTCTCGGCGCGGCAGCACCCAAAATATCTCCTCGCTCCGAGCCAGTACCCGAGGTATCGGGCAACGACGAACCAACAACCTATCCTGTAATAGTGAGGATGCTGGAAGACATCATCGTAAAGATCGACTCACGCTCGTGGAGACTCCTACAACAACCGTCTCCCGGAGATACGATCCCGGGACTCATTTCGCAGAAGTCAGAAACAACGAAATTCCTTGGGAGTGACAGAACCCCAAGTCCTCACAGGTGCATCACCACTCAGGCACGCCCGTCCAGGAACGACGACCTCCAAAATGGAGAACTCGGGCCCGTTCCGATGAGGAGATTTGAAGAAATTCCCCCGGAAGAAACCACAGCGCGGCATCATTGTTCGACATCTAATCTCGGGGACCCGCTCACCATACTAGCGCGATCCGTGGAAGCACACGCCAACGCCATCAAAATAATGCCAAAAGGGCTCAATGCACTGAAGGCCGGGAGAAGAAGAAGAAATAAAATATCACGGGAAGCCGCACCCCGCTCTCCGACAAGACGGACGAGACCCCTCCCGGTCCCGAATAGCGGGGTGGCACGGGCCTTCGCCCAAAACCCAAACAAAGCATAATCGGCGGCTCCGGAGCAGTTCAAGCGAAGTTTAGTCGAATATCCGGTCGAGGCTTGGTCATATACCAGCAACCAACACCAGACCCAAGTCAGAGCCGTGGACAACCCTCGAAAAACCTCCTCGGGATCGGCGTATCCAGGCAGAGTCCCAACAGAGAAGCCGTCACTGAATGAATGGAGCCATCATCCACACGACACAAACGGAAGAGATGATCCGAGGTACAGCACATCTCGCAACAACAAGGCAGTAGCCCGAAGACGACACCTTCGAGGAACCTCCAATGGTACCAGATTCAACGAGACGCAAACGGCAAGGAAGCCTCGCCCGATAGAGCTCAACTTCAACGTTGCAGTTCCAAACATAGTGGTCACCATAAGTGAAGCCGGGAACTTCGGGTGGCTCGGACCTATTCAACCAAAACCCCTCCAAGGAAACCGTGGCCCACCACGAGAATCACGAAATGCTCGGAGTTATAGACCCAAAAGAGCAGCAACAACGCCATCCAACAAAGGTAACCACAAAGCATCGCCAAGTAAGCAAACCCGGATCCAGCTCCACGGACAAGGGGAAATCGGACAAAATAGAGCCGGCAAGCTGCGGCATATCGTCACAATTGTTAAAGGATGGTGGCACCCCGCTAAGATCCGTAGAACATAGAATGCAAGTGCCCGTCACCAGAAAGGGAATGCCCCCCCCCCCCCCAAGGACACCCTCTCGCTCGAGGAAAAGGACGCCGAGATTCCACCTCGGCATCACATTAATGCATCGGTAATCCCTTCTTTTATTCAACCTCATTTCAAATAAAACAAATATTTATGTGTATAGGTGTATCAGCCAAAGTTATACCGACGATGTCGGGCCAAAGCCAATAGGACGATCCGGACCAATGTCCCCCTCGGGCCGAATCGCTGGTATGTCCCCAATGGCGATTGCCACAATGACCAAATCGCTCCCCCTGAGCGGCCCACCCGAGCTCAGGCTAATACGTCGAGCGACGCAGGACGCAGACGCTTTGAACGGACAACGGCGAATACATCGCCCGGGACGCAATTCCGGCCCTACTCCTCCAAAGGTATAAAACCCCGTGACAAATGCGGAGTCAAAGCATCTAGCTACAAGCGACAGGAGGAGATCCCTCACCCTATGCCCATGACCGGCGTTACCCTCAAACGAGGTCAAAAGGTAAGGACAATCACGCCCTCGGCCAGGCCTAGCCGGACGAGGAATACGACTGCAGCGGGGCCTACTCCCCGGAACAAAGTTTCCTTTTATCATTTCCTTTCCTTTCTTGTTGCTAATCTGTATGCAGGCAGCCAGCTGAGGCATTCAGTAGCTCTGGATCCCGCTCGAGGATCCGCGGCCACCAAGGGGCCCGCCGGGCATTCTTTCCTCGATCGGGTTCCTATCAGGAAGAAGGTTCCGCCAATATGATTATTAGTAGAGCTGCATGTCCCCGGGGAAGGGACTCGACGAGTCCATGATCTCTCTCGAAATTTTCCAATATGGAATCACACAAGCACATTAGATAATCAGGGGAGTCACACCCATGTGGACCAGACTCACAGCAACAGGACAACATGTATTTACAACTTATATTTTCGCCAAGCAATAAAGAATATTTTCTAAGCATTCGACGCCCCGGAGAAAAATATTTCTGCTTATCCTTAGCAAAAAACCTCTCCATCAAATACGTCCCGAAATACTCGGAGACTCAAACAATTCAGCACCCCCACGACCCCAGGGTCGGGGCTCTAGGCTCACAAAGCCCTCATGATATGGCTCCAAGTCTGTAAAAGGCGGTATTCAAGCCTAAACTAATCCGATATATTCGGAGACTCAACATGAGCAATGTGACAACTTGCACGACCCCAGGGTCGGAACTCCGGGCTCATCAAGCCCCCAGAAATAGCTCCGAGCTCATGAAAAGCTGTCTCCGAGCAAAATCGACGACTCGGAGACTGTCTCCAATCGCCACGCACTGGAAAATCCGAAATTGTAAGACCCTAACGGGTAGCCTCGGCAAAACCAGATCTATTCTCCATACACTGTAAGACCTCAACAGGCATGGCAAACTGTAAGACCTCAACAGGCATGAAAAATCCCGCAGTTTAGGCTATACGTCGCATTTTTAAGAATCCCTAAAGGGCATACCCTCGGTGTAGACTCCTAAAGCTGCTTCTCGGGATCAAAAATGGCCCCGGCCAAACACACACGACTCCGATCGAAACGGCTGCTACAACCCAAAAAATGCGACTCGGGGACGCCCGACTTTTGCTCAAAAATCCTCCGAATCTTCTTCGGAAAGAACCGGTTAAACAAAGGCTTCCCTCAACAGGCAAAAAATGAGTCCCGACCACGTCGGCTCCAAAATCGCAAAAGCATCGATCTACTCGACCTATGGGCTATGAACCTTCCGAGGTGCTCAAAACATCGCCGACTACGACTTGAAATCGAGGTTCTTTTAGAACCGATGACGGGTCAGGCAAAACAATCAATAAAACCTTAACGAGAGGAAACAAAGCCTACAAAAAGCCTCCGAGCCTCACACCGAAAGGTCTCTACGACCATCAACTTGGAAATTGACAACTTGAGGATTAAAGTGAGCTCGAATCGTAATACGATTCAGAGACCGGATCCAAAATAGTTAAACTAAGCAAAGCCTCCGGGCCCCATATCAAAAGGTCCCTGCGACCGAACAACGAAAATGCCATTGTCGCCGTCTAAGCAAAGCCTCCGGGCCCTATATCGAAAGGTCTCTACGACCAAACAGCGTAAGTGCCATTATCGCCGGCTAAGCATGCCTCCGGTCCTCATACTAAAAGGTCTCAACGACCAGGTAGCAGAAAGGCCACCATCACTGGCTAAGAGCTCAGATGAGATTTAAGGGTCGATTATAGCTCGAATCGCAATGCGACTCGGAGACTGGACCCGAAAAATCGCCAAACGCCCAAGGGCGGAGAATGAAAGTCATTATCACCAGCCCAAACGGGCTCGAGGGTAGCTGAACCCGAGGGTAATTCAATCACAATACGCCTAAAAGCACGGCCCAGACGATGCTATCAATGGTCGCAACAAGTCTCCAGGCTGCGCGCCCACAAAATCGCTTCGGTCCAGGAGCACAGAGGGTCATCACCCTCCGCCCATGCAGGCGGGAAAAAGTCGGAAGGCAAATCAGAGTCCGAGCTGTAGCATGACTCAGGGACCAATTCCACAGACCGGTCTACGCGATCAAGAGCTACGACAGAAAAAAGGTACAAAAGGAATAATGCTTTAAAATTCTTCTTACATTACATACGACAAAAACATTCTCCACCTACAGGCACGCACGCCCTGCGCGCGCCGGAAACCAAGTTAAAGAATGGTAGGATCTATATTTTGCGCCAAAGGGCTACAACCCATCAAGATCGCCCTCTGCAACGCCCACGAGGAGCGATCGTGCGTTGTGCTCGTCCGCCCTTGCTTGAGCCAATTCCTCCGAGAGAATAAAGCCCCTCGCTCCAACTTCCTCGAGCACTTCTCTCCGGGATCGGCAACGAACATATTCCTCGATCCTCTTCTCGTGATCAAGGGCCTACCTCAACTCAGATTGAGCGTCAGCAGCCTCCTTTATACAAATCGCCATCTCACGATCCGCCCTGGTTCGGCTCAGCGCCGCTTCCGCACGAGCATCAATTTTCTCGGCACTGACCTTCGAGAGGTCAGACTCCAATCTCTCGATCATATCCGCCAGAACCTGCGCATTACTACGGGATAAGTTGAGCTGGGCCTCGAAGGCGGCGATCTTGGCTGAGGCACCCACCTCCTCCAAGGCTTGAGCCCGCACTTGGCCCCTTAGTTCCTTGCAAGCTTCCCTAACACGTTTCACATCACCTTTAAGGTACTCCAAGGCCTCTGTCTTTTTCTGCAGCTAAACACGGCAAGAAGAAGTTAGCCTTAAAATTAAAAAGAAGCAAAGAACACACTACAGAAAGTTACCTGCTCCATCAAATNTTTTCTCCCTTGTCTGCGGCGGCTTGAACACCATTTTCAAATTGAAGCTCCATGACTTGCCTTTCTAATTGGCTTATTTTGGCTCTGTACTCATTCTCCTTAGTCAACCAATCCCATTGCACCTAGGCCCCATCGGTAAACTGTTGGACATGTGGTCTCTTTGCGGGCCTTTCAGGAATTTGGAATCTTTTGCCGAACCAAACCATGTACTTAGGGTCCACTTCCCCTCTAGCTCGGTCTCGCATTATGGTCTTAGGTTCAAGAAACCTACACTCATTCCATACTTGGCGAATTTTCCCTTCTGGAAATGTGGCTTTGGGGCCCAATTCAATGACAAGTTTACTCAAATCTTCATCATTGTGGACGGTTTGAAATCTTCCTAATTGTCGCAAAACCCTGTAGGGAGCATAGGGCTGGATGCTCCGGATGCCCATCAAGAGGATATAAGACACTTCAGCTCACATGTGAACTGCTTCGGTGGCAGGTAGCCATCCAAATGCCCACTCAATCTTATTGGCAGTCAAGTATCTCAGATGTGCAAGCCAAGCTTCAGTGCCCTCAGGGAATTCAATACCTACCACCCGGCTTTCGAATTCTTCAATGCAGCTCAACCCGGTCAAACCATAATTCATGTACCCAACCCGGTGACAGAGGTGTTCTTGCATCTATAACTTTAGTAACAAATTGCAACCCTGGAAGAACTTTCCCCCTTCCCGACAGATAGTCAAGGCTCTATAGATTTCAGATACGATGAGAGGAACCACAGTGTTGTTGGCTTTCTTGATAGCAACATCGATCATTCCCACAAGATCGATCTCTATATTCCCATCTTTTCGTGGACAGACCACAACTCCCAAGAAGGCTACCATGAAAGGTAAACCCCACCTTGCTTCCCATTTGTCTTTGTTTCCGGCATGGGTTAGACTAGTGTTTGGCTCTTCAAAACCTCGGGGGTTGCCATATCGATGATACAAGAAATGGAGTTTGCAATACCCTTCCGATAAATTTCCGTCCTGAACATCCCGACTAATACTCAGTAAATCCAGAAATTTGTGGGGAGATACCGGTCTTGGTGCCAACGGATATCGGCTTCTAAGATTTCCATTAAGGCCCGCATAACCCGCAACTTCCTCCAATGTAGGTGTGAGCTCAAAGTCAGAGAAACGGAACACATTGCGAGTCGGGTCCCAGAAAGGTATTAAAGCTTCAATTATGTCCAACCTTGGCTTGACGTTCAATAGTCCGGCGAGGCCTCCTAGAGCTTTTTCC
Source organism: Nicotiana attenuata (assembly GCF_001879085.1). Classification (NCBI taxonomy): domain Eukaryota; kingdom Viridiplantae; phylum Streptophyta; class Magnoliopsida; order Solanales; family Solanaceae; genus Nicotiana; species Nicotiana attenuata. The sequence goes on along the minus strand of NW_017671376.1, from coordinate 58,099 downwards.
ACTGTTTCTCTACTGCCCTTTTCTAGATCATTCGACCACATATGGAGCTTCAAGGGGATCTCCTTAAGGACTGTGAAGGGTTCAATTTCATTTGTGCTCATCCTGCACATTTATTAAGGTGATTTAATGACTTATTTTAACCTAAAAGAAAAAGTAACATCATTTTTTTCAAAATTTTCATTTCAAAAACAAAACCTCGGCTTTGCGGATACGGCCTTTTAGCACTTCGGGAAAGAAGATTTTAAGGCTGTGCCCGCTAATCGTTAAAAGTGACCCAAGCTCGCCGTTCTTGCAAAAACAGCCTTCCGGCGCCCTTTTGGGGACATTCAGCTTATTTTAGACAAGAATGACATCACCTGACTTATTTGTGACAAAAACTAAAATTTTTTTGTTGTTTTTGGGCTATTTTTGCAAAAAGGGAAGTTGGACCCGATGAAGGTTGCCTACGTATCCCACATCCGGTGGGAATCAAACTAGCGTAGTTCGGGCAGATTTGACAAAATCAACTATTTTTGAAAACCTTTCTTTTTCTTTCATTTTCTCAAAAATTCGGCAGAGTTTCAGAATTTTCTAAAATAACTACCTCTCACTCTTGTTTCCCCTTTTTTTCTTTTCCCCTTTTTTTTTGATTTTTCTTTCCCTATTCTAGAAGCCGGTCAACATGCAAGCCGAAACAAATAAATGCACAAGTAGCACGTAAGATGCATCAGGATGGTCTTTTCATTTCAGGTAAACCTGTCCTAGACAGACCCAACCCCTGTGTTGAGTCTCCTAAGTCAAATGCACGTGATGCAAACAAACGTTCCTACTAGGGATGAGGCTTTGTTATACAAGGTTTAAAACCTGGGTTTAATGTTCCAGACCTGGCTTATCCGAGCGGACAACTCGAGCCGGGGGGGGGGGGGGGCAGCGTACCGGGAATACAGAAGCTTCGCCGGCTTAGCAACTTGTCCGAACCTCGTTCTAAAATGGGATAAGACTCTAAACAGAAGAGAAGTCACACGAAGTGCATCCTTCTCCATGATGTAGAAGACTCAGAGAGAGGAAGGGTTTCGTAGCAGTTTATATATACAATTCACCAAATATCAAAGCGGTAAAGCATTTAGCACATTAGGATGAAACATGTAGGAAAATCAGATAAAGCCAATCATAACAGCTATTCTAAGCTCGAATTCTTGAACCATGAACCAAAGTTCTGGGTTCGTTTCCCCAGCAGAGTCGCCGGAGCTGTCACACCTCCTTTTTTCACACACCGCCCCCGGAAGGTTAGTGTATAAGGGAGTTTTTCCACTTTAAGTGATATTATTCGAAATGGGATTATTTATTTGATTTCAGAGTCGCCACTTGGGATGGTTTTTGGTGTCCCAAGTCACCGTTTTATTTTGAATCCCAAATCAAGGAAAATTTTGACTTTCCAGGTGAAGTCTGCGAACCAGAAATTCTGACTAAGGAATTCTGTTAACCCGGAGGAAGGTGTTAGGCACCCCCGGGTTCCGTGGTTCTAGCACGGTCACTTAAACTATTACAATTGGCCTATTATCTGATTTTTAATACATGTTCAAACCTATGGTGCAATTTTAAATTATTTACCGCTTTTAATTAATTTTTAAGGAAGATTGAACGTCGTTTAAAACGTGTCTTTGGATTGCGTCACATGAAATGCACCCGTAATCCGAGACACATTTTATTCAACGTTTTAGGATTTGGATTTGGGTCACATAAAATGAACACCCGAGTTTAAGAAGGTAAAATTATTAAATAACGCGCCTAAAGCAACTAATGCGTTGTTAACTTTACAGGAGGCCATGAAAATTCGCTAATTGGCACGTCCCAAGTTCTAAGAATTCTAAAGATATAATTAAAGAGGTCCACGCAATTTGTGAATTTTTTTGGCGCGGCGCGCCTCGATTCCATTTTAGAAGGATGTCCTAAAGATGAACTATTATTATCTATTAAGGTTTGTCTCTATCTTAAAAAAAAACTTAACTAATTAACATTACGAATTAACTAACATCAAAGTATTCAAGAAAGTTCGGGCCCCAAGATCAAGTCCAAACTCAAACAAGGACGATCTCCAATATTGAAGAAGCCATTAATTCAAGTCTGCCACTTAACTTGGAAGGCCCAAGTCCTACAATTCAATTTTAAAACCATCGAGTCCAATAATGAACCAGGGCCTCCAGCACATTGGGCTCGAAACCAGCCCAGGGAAGAGGAACATACATCCAGCTTGGTTCGTAAAGGCTGCCCAAAGTTTGGGCCTCAGGACAAGCCCAACTTGGGGGGCAAACTAGAGCTGAGACTCAGGATCGAGTCTCCATAGGCTCACAACTTAACAACATTAATTGATTCAATGGGCTGATAAAATTCAGGCTTGTTGTTATGTAACTAGGCCAACATTAAGCTCAGTCCTTATGGCCCAAATAGTCCAGGCAGCAGTGCAAACATAATCAGTATGATACATGGACATGAAATCAAACATGATCTTTTCGCTTCATTTTTAATTGCAAATAAATAGACAAACTACATTAATTAACAGGTTTAAAACTAAGAGAAAAAGAAATGAACGATTGGATTTTTTTTCATTTTTACAAGTCTCAAAATTCTAAACAAATGCCCTCAAGACTAAGTTATAGGAAATAAACGTTAAAGCATGGAATTATTTCGTATATCTACTAACCAACAGAAATGGAGCTAACATGATAGTAAACCTTTAAAGTACTTGAAGATTTTATACACAACGAACAGTGGTAGACTTTGATAAATCCCAAATCCATTTCTACATTCAAACTAATATGACTTGCAAAACTAATCTGCACTACTAGAATTGAAATAAAAAAAATAAGACATGTCATAGTTCAAAAGTCCATAGTTAATTACAGTGTGAAGATTTAGCTAAATCAGTAAAACTACTTGAAATACAATGAACCAAATAAACACATATCAACAGGAGAAATCATGCATAGCTTTTATTTCATTTCCAATTTGAGAGCTACATCGAAGCAGACTCAGGATGTGTACCTGGAGTTCACAAGTAAAGCAAAAACCAAGGAATGAGTGAGTAGCAAGAAGCAGCAGCAGGGACACGGTTCAGCAAGAAAAATCGACCCAGAAAGAATTGTGGAAGATCAACTTAAATCCAAACTTGAACCAGCAATATATCAATGAAAACCAGTCATCAAAATCCAAACGAAGTTGACCCCAAATACTTGAATACCAAACCAAGTTTAGCTCATTTTTGACTTCTGAATATTCAGGGATCGTTTTAACAAAGAAAATCTCAAGGATCTCAAGAAATTTTACTGGAACAGTACTTTTTAGAAATCTTAGCCGCCTAGAGTTTTTCAGAGTTTTTCAGTGCCTGGAATCTTCCCTCAGCCTCAAGTAACAATGCCTTTATAGGCAAGTTACTAGGGTAGCCTTAGAGGTTTTTGTTTTTTCATTTTAGACCTTTCCTAAGTTTCCTTTTTGCTAGTTAGTCCTTTATTTTATGCCTCGCTACCCAAGTTTAACTACCCAAATCCTGAAATTAAATTTAAAACCCCACCCTAGAAGGTTCTAGGGGCTTCTTATTTCTGTTACTGCAAGATTCTTTAGCATAAATTACCCATATTACCCTTAAAAGCCCTGAAAATTAACCAAACTACCAAACAAGCTTGGGCTCAGGAACAGCTGGGCCTCTTTGAATTGGGCCACAGATGACCCAAAGAGCCTAGAGCTATACCTCAAGCCCAAAACATAAACAGACCCAAGTTCTGAAAATTGAAGCCAGCAGACTCAAATTTCAACTAATTCCAATTGATGCGACTAAACACTTAGGGGAATTTGAATTAAATTGTTAATAGATTACTTAGAAAAACTTCTTAACAAGCTAACATGTATGTAGATAACACTATGAAATTTAAAGAAAAATAAAAGTCCAGGAGGCAGAATAATCAAAACTGGAAGAAAAACAAAAATAAAAGAAAGACAGAGAAATAAACTAAATCAAAAAGAGAAATAAAGGAAAAATACCTACAAGGCTTCAAACGTCAGGACACAAGAACTTGAATCTTCAACTTATTCGGATTTTCGGCGGATTATAATATTAATCGTGTGTTCTTGAATAGAAGACACGAATAACATCACAACACACCTAAATCTTAACACAAAACTAGAGCCCGGAATTTTGACATTAGGGCTCACACACTGTGATTTGAAATTTGAAGGCTTTGAGGGAGATTTGAGGGTTATCAGTTATAGATCGGGGAAGAGGGGGTGGTGGAGGTGGTTTGGTATCACTTTGGTGGTGTTTGGGTGGTGGCGCCGCTGGACACGGCAGAGGAAGGCATGGCGGCGCCCTAGGGTTTGGGGATTTTGGAGGGTTCCGATGGGATTCGAAGGAAATTAAGGGTGGATTGATGATGGGGAAAGGGAGAGGGGGCTCTGGTGTGAATTTGGGGGTAATTGGACATCGGCCGCCGCCGTGGGCGATTTCCGGCGGGCGGCAGGCGATGGTGGACGGTGGGGTTAGGGTTAGTCTTGTGAGAGGTGAGGGAGACGAGGGGGGAGGGGGTTCTGAGGGGGTAGGGGTCTTTAGGACATTTATATATTATTTGATCCTAGCTTCTTGTCCATTAGATAAATAAAACCTAGACGGCTGAGATTGATTATAAACCAAACGACGTTGCTTGGGGGAACTAGGGGTGCTGGACCGGATCCTGGGCCGGGCATGGGGCGGATTTCACGGGTTCAAAGGGTTTTTGGGGCTTTGATTTGGGCTGGTGAATTAAATCAGAGATTGGCCAAAAAATAAGAGACTCAATTTTTGATTTCTTTTCTTTTATTTCTCTTTTTTAATTATTAAAACAAAACCAAACTTAAACCTAAAAATTAAATTAACCTACCTACATATATTAAGCTATAACTAATAATAAAAACTATTAATAAAATACCAATTTAAAGAAAACTAATAAAATTCAAAGCTAAAATTTAAACAAATCAATTTTTTGTGATTTTTGTATTTTTGTAAAACCCTAATTACTAGTTAATCTAAAAAATATAAAATTAAATCCTAGATGCAAATGCAATGCGTATTTTTGTATTTTTATGAATTATGTTAAATTAAAATGCACACAGAAAAATACAAATAAACACGAAAATTATGCAATTAATTCCTAAAAATCAAATAACTAAAAGAAAAATCCTAAATCTAAGAATTCTGTAGGAGCAAATCATGCGATGCATCATGTGCTCGCAGCTGCCCCTCTTTGCTCGGAGACACGAAGGGTTTTCGGGCAAAGATAAATGAGCGATTATGAGGGATTTTTGCCCGCTTGGCACTCCATGAGAAGCATTTTTGAAAAATGTCTGACCGAACCTTGCTTCAAAGGTTGCCTACATATCCTTGGCTATAAAGGAATCAGGTCACTGTAGTTCTGGAAGTTTTGGTAGCTGGGACTACCGGGAGCTGTGATTTCACTGCTGCTGGTGCTGCTACCGCTTGCCGACCTCCCTATTACACCAAAAAGGAAAATCAAAAGCTAAGCTAGCTAAACCTATCAGCTACGAGTTACAAGATTCCTATCTATAAATCTCTTGAAGCTTGATCTTGAGTCTTGGCTAGCTCTTGCTGCAGACTCTGATCTGAATCATGATGCTCGTCAACTGCATGTGCTGGTTCTCTCTTCAGCATTTGGACCAAAGAGGGACATGCGAAGCTTGTGACTCAATCAAATTTTTGAGTAGTCCGCATCTTTGTCTGTTTCAAATACATTGAATTCACTTCTTTTTTGTTCTTTTCTTCTTTTCCTTTATTCTGGCTTGAGACTCACTCTTTCGATCATCTCGAATCCTGTGCCTTGAGGTAAAACCTGTTCGAACACCAAAACAAACAAACGAACGAAATTTTTCTGCCCCAGTTTTCACTAGGAAAATTTCGTTAGTTATTTGTGACAAAAGTCTGAACTCGTTCTCTCTCTCTTTTTTTTTCGAATAAAACAAGAATTGTGTCGACCTAGGATGGAAAATATTAGGGAATGGAGCCCCATATCTAAAATGTCAACTCAGAGATTGGAGCCCTAATGTTGGCGAAAAGGCGACTAGGGAATGGAGGCCCTATGTCTAAAAAGCTCAACTCAGGGATTGGAGCCCTAATGTTGGCAAAAGGCGACTAGGGAATGGAGGCCCTATGTCTAAAAAGGCACAACTCAGGGATTGGAGCCCTAATGTTGGCAAAAGGCGACTAGGGAATGGAGGGTCCTATGTCCAAAAAGGCACAACTCAGGGATTGGAGCCCTAATATTGGCAAAAGGCGACTAGGGAATGGAGGCCCTATGTCTATAAAGGCAGGGATTGGAGACCTAATGTTGGCAAAAGGCGACTAGGGAATGGAGGCCCTATGTCTAAAAAGGCTCAACTCAGGGATTGGAGCCCTAAAGTTGGCAAAAGGCGACTAGGGAATGGAGGCCCTATGTCTAAAAAGGCACAACTCAGGGATTGGAGCCCTAATGTTGGCAAAAGGCGACTAGGGAATGGAGGCCCTATGTCTAAAAAGGCACAACTCAGGGATTGGAGCCCTAATGTTGGCAAAAGGCGACTAGGGAATGGAGCCCCTAAGTCTAAAAAGGCACAACTCAGAGATTGGAGCCCTAATGTTGGCAAAAGGCGACTAGGGAATGGAGGCCCTATGTCTAGGAATGCTCAACTCAGGGATTGGAGCCCTAATGTTGGCAAAAGGCGACTAGGGAATGGAGGCCCTATGTCTAAAAAGGCACAACTCAGGGATTGGAGCCCTAATGTTGGCAAAAGGCGACTAGGGAATGGAGGCCCTATGTCTAAAAAGGCACAACTCAGGGATTGGAGCCCTAATGTTGGCAAAAGGCGACTAGGGAATGGAGGCCCTATGTCTAAAAAGGCACACAACTCGGGGATTGGAGCCCTAATGTTGGTCAAAAAGGCGACTAGGGAATGGAGGCCCTATGTCTAAAAAGGCTCAACTCAGGGATTGGAGCCCTAATATTGGCAAAAGGCGACTAGGGAATGGAGGCCCTATGTCTAAAAAGGCTCAACTCAGGGATTGGAGCCCTAATGTCGGCGAAAGGCGACTAGGGAATGGAGGCCCTATGTCTATAATGGCATAACTCAGGGATTGGAGCCCTAATGTTGGCAAAAGGCGACTAGAGAATGGAGCCCTATGTCGAAAAGGCTCAACTCAGGGATTGGAGCCCTAATGTAGGCTAAAGGCGACTAGGGAATGGAGGCCCTATGTCTAAAAAGGAACAACTCAGGGATTGGAGCCCTAATGTTGGCATAAGGCGACTAGGGAATGGGGGCCCTATGTCTAAAAAGGCACAACTCAGGGATTGGAGCCCTAATGTTGGCAAAAGGCGACTAGGGAATGGAGGCCCTATGTCTAAAAAGGCACAACTCATGGATTGGAGTCCTAATATTGGCAAAGCATAAAAAAATTGATGTTGGGGATTCTAAACCATCATTTTTGTTTGGATTTTCTTCTTTTTCTTCTCTATTTTTTTTATTTCATTTTTCATCATTTTTTTAATAAAATGCAGGAAAGGACTTGGAGGGACTTCCCTTTTTGGATTGATTATTTGCTGCAAAGCTGTTTCAGCACCTGCGCATTTCTTTTCCTTTTTGGTCGTTCCTGCTTCCTGCACGGTTGCTTGGATTGCACCTGTTTCAATTTTCAAACAAGAACGATTGTTAGTTTGAAACAGTGGTTGGTTTTGTGGCCTTGATTGTCTCAATTGCTTGATCTCGGCCCAGCTTCTGTTGAGAACCTCTGCTGCTTGCTGGCTTTGAAGATTAATCTCCTTTTCAAACTGAAAGGCTCAACTTTTGGGATTTCATGACGACTCGCCCGCGTGGGGATTCGACCCTTTCACTTTATTCTGCCCCTTAGGGCCTTTGTCCTTGACTTTCTTTTTCCTTTTCGATAACTTTGCTTTCAGAGCATTAGCCATCATGGCCAGTCGGGATCGACTTGATGCACCCGCTGAGGCTGGGTACTTTTCTTTAGCTTTTGTTAGGCAGAGCCCTGTAAAGCCAATCTTGCCACCTTTTCTTTGTATTAGTTTCGGAAACAGAGTTAGACCGAAAGGGATTCAAGGAAAAGTAAACAAAAGGAAAGAAAATGAATTTAAAGAGAAGTGTCCCTTTCGGGAAGGAAGGAAGGACTTATCTGAGGTGCATGCAGGCTTCAAATAGACATGACATGCCTCTTGGACTGGATGCCTGACCCGCACAAACTTTCCCAACTTCTCATAAACTCATTGTGACCCGTGTTTCCAAACCAGGAGATTTTGCCAGGACTCTTTCAGTGGTGGGAGGTGTCTTCTTTTCGACCGACGGCACCCTTTGCGGGTTTTCGCCAATTGACCTCTCTCATTTCTCTTCTCACCGTCGCCCGATAGTGCTCTTTACAAGTTTTCACTAAACGGGCTCTCTCATTTTCAATTTCTCTGCTCACCGTCGCCTTATGGTGCCCGTAGGTTTTCACCGATAAGACTCTCTCATTTTATTTCTCTCAGTTGATTGTATCAGATTCCAACAACAGTGTTTTCTAATTCCGACCCCTTTGCCAATTGATCAGAAGGACTTGGACAAAGTTTGGGTAAAAAGAATCTGGATGGATTTACAAATTTGGAACCGTTCTGGTGGGCTCATTGCCGGCCATTATATCATCTACCCCAGTTTCACTTTTGGGGGGAATTGGGATTTTTGTTTTGGTGTGACTGAACCCCAGAGAGAGGCTGCCTACGTATCCTTTCGGAATCAAGTCGAACGTAGTTCAGGGAAACATTTTGTTTTTGTTGTTTTTTTTTTGTTTTCTTTTTCTTTCTTTTATTATTTATTTATTTATTTATTTATTTTTTGATTGTTTTTTTCAGTACGCTTTCGGGTTCCAAAGAGGGTGGCCAAAGAAAGGTGACTGGCTCAAAGGGTTTGCAAAAGGTTGATAGTGTTTGGGTAGCAAGAATAAAAGCCTTCGTCAACCCAATTGAACAAAGTTATTGCTACAGAAAGCCTAAACATAGTACCTTTTTACTGCATCCGCATTCACAGCTGCTTCGGGATCATTTCCTTCGATGTTGCCCAGATACAATGCTCCTCTCGGCAATATCTTTCTGATGATGTATGGGCCCTTCCAATTAGGAGAAAACTTTCCTTTTGCTTCCTGGTGATGAGGAAGAATGCGCCTTAATACAAGTTGTCCCACTTCAAAATTCCTGGGCCGCACTTTCTTGTTATAAGCACGGGCCATTCTTTGTTGGTACAACTGCCCATGGCAGACCGCAGCCATTCGCTTTTCATCAATCAAGGTCAGCTGATCTAGACGAGTCTTGACCCACTCACTGTCTTCAATTTCAGCTTCAACAATGATCCGGAGAGAGGGGATTTCAACTTCCGCAGGTATTACGGCTTCAGTGCCATAGACCAAAAGGTATGGGGTTGCTCCAACAGATGTGCGCACCGTAGTGCGATATCCCAATAATGCAAAAGGCAACTTTTCATGCCACTGCCTGGAGCTCTGAATCATTTTTCTCAAAATCTTCTTGATGTTCTTGTTTGCTGCTTCGACGGCACCATTGGCTTTAGGTCGATAAGGGGTAGAGTTCCTATGTGTTATTTTGAATTGTTCGCATGTTTCCTCCATCAAACGACTATTCAGGTTTGCAGCATTATCTGTGATGATAGTTGCAGGAATACCAAATCGACAGATATAATTTGAGTGCACGAAATCTACCACAGCTTTCTTGGTGACGGATTTGAGAGTGACGGCTTCAACCCATTTTGTGAAGTAGTCAATGGCGACCAATATGAATCTGTGCCCATTTGAGGCTTTTGGCTCAATTGGCCCAATGACGTCTATGCCCCAAGCAACAAATGGCCAAGGCGCTAACATGGGATGCAATTCTATGGGGGGTGCATGAATCAAATCACCGTGCACCTGACACTGATGACACTTCCGAACAAAACTGAAACAGTCTTTTTCCATGGTTATCCAGTAGTAGCCTGCTCGGAGGATTTTCTTTGCCAAAACATACCCGTTCATGTGGGGTCCACACGCTCCTGCGTGTACTTCATGCATGATCCTTCCGGCCTCTTTGGCGTCAACACATCTTAGTAAGTTGAGATCTGGGGTCCTTTTGTACAAGACATCACCACTTAAAAAGAAACCACTCGCGTGCCGTCTAATGGTTCTCTTTTGGTCTCCACTGGCTTGCTCGGGGTATTCTTGCATTTTTAGAAACATTTTGATGTCATGGTACCATGGCTGGGTGTTTGGTTCTGCCTCAACCGTATTACAGTAACCGTGCATTTCCCTGATTTGGATTTCCAAGGGATCAATATGGGCGTTGCCTGGGTAGGGAAACATCAAGGCCAGAGTGGCGAGTGCATTAGCTAGTTCATTGTGACAACGAGGGATATACCTGAACTCTATTGACTTGAACCGCTTGCTAAGATCTTCCACATGTTGTCGATAGGGAATAAGTTTAACATCTCGGGTTTCCCATTCTCCCTGGGCTTGCCGGATAATCAGATCTGAGTCTCCCACAATCAACAACTCTTCGACATCTTGGTCGATCGCCATATTCATACCCATAAGGCAGGCTTCATACTCAGCAGTGTTGTTTGTGCAGAAAAACCGAAGCCTGGCTGTGGCTGGATAGTGCTGACCAGTGGGTGAGATCAAGATTGTCCCAATTCCCACACCTTTTGCGTTTACCGCTCCGTCAAAAAACATCTTCCAAGCAGTAGTATCCTCGGATATTGCCTCGACTGAGTTTACCTCTTCATCTGGGAAGTAAGTGTTCAAAGGTTGGTACTCATCATCAACTGGGTTTTCAGCCAAATGATCTGCCAACGCCTGGGCTTTCATTGCCGCGCGAGTGACATAGATTATGTCAAATTCAGTGAGTAGAATCTGCCATTTTTCTAATCTCCCTGTGGGCATTGGTTTCTGGAATATGTATTTCAAAGGATCCAACCTGGTTATGAGGTAAGTGGTGTAGGCTTGCAGATAGTGTCTCAGCTTCTGAGCGACCCAAGTTAAGGCACAACAGGTTCTTTCCAACAGAGTATACTTAGCTTCATAGCTGGTAAACTTTTTGCTCAGATAATAGATCGCCTGTTCTTTCTTTCCGGTACATCATTTTGCCCGAGGACACAGCCGAAAGAATTTTCCAAGACTATCAGGTACAAGAACAGAGGTCTCCCTGGCTCTGGTGGGACCAAGACTGGCGGATTTGACAGATATTCCTTGATCTTATCAAAAGCTTCTTGACATTCATCCATCCATTTGATTGCTGCATCTTTCTTCAGCAATTTGAATATGGGCTCACATGTAGATGTCAACTGAGCAATGAACCGGCTGATATAGTTTAATCTGCCCAACAAACTCATCACATCTTTCTTGGTTCTCGGAGGATAGATTTTATCTTTGTTGGATCTAACTCAATACCTCTTCGGCTGACTATAAAGCCCAAAAGTTTGCCCGATGGGACTCCAAACGCACATTTGGCTGGGTTCAGCTTCAAATCATATTTGCGCAACCGTTCAAAGAATTTCCTTAGGTCCCGAACGTGATCGTCCTGGGTTTTGGATTTGATAATCACGTCATCCACATACACCTCTATCTCTTGATGCATCATATCATGGAAAATGGTGGTCATGGCCCTCATGTAGGTTGCCCCAGCATTCTTCAAACCAAACGGCATGACTCTGTAACAGTATGTACCCCAAGGTATGGTAAAAGCTGTTTTCTCGGCATCTTCTTCATCCATCAACACCTGGTGATATCCTGCGTAGCAATCCACGAAGGACTGTATCTCATGCTTGGCGCAGTTATCAACAAGGATGTGGATGTTTGGCAAAGGGAAGTTATCTTTGGGACTTGCCTTGTTTAAATCTCTGTAATCCACACACACCCGGGTCTTCCCGTCTTTCTTTGGAACTAGGACTACATTAGCCAGCCATGTGGTGTACCTAACCACTCGGATTACCCCTGCTTTCAACTGTTTCGTGACCTCTTCTTTGATTTGGTCACTGATGTCAGTTTTAAACTTTCTTTGCTGTTGCTGGACAGAGGGATAATCGGGATAAGTCGGCAACTTGTGAACCACCAAATCGACACTCAGTCCTGGCATGTCGTCGTACGACCAAGCAAACACGTCTTTGAACTCGAACAGGAGTTGGATTAATGCATCCCGGGTTTTCCCGTCTGTGTGAATGCTTATCTTGGTTTCCCTGATTTCTTCGGAATCACCCAAGTTAACCAACTCAGTATCATTTAAGTTTGGCTTAGGTTTATTCTCAAATTGTTCCAATTCTCGATTTATTTCCCTAAAAGCCTCTTCTTCATCGTATTCCGGTTCTTGGTTCATTATTTCACAGTTAGACAGCGTGTTTGGATCTGGGCATGAAGTCCGCAAGCATGTCATGTTATTTAAAGCCGCATTATTAGAACTGAAAGAAGAAATAAAAGAGAAAAAATGGCAACATCAGAAATAATAAAGAAAGATCAACGATGAAATATTGATTTCATTTCTTGGAATTTAAAGATAACAGGGTTTACATTTGGAAATTAAAAGACAAGAACTAAAGAAAACATCCGAGTTACAGCATGGAATTACTCGTGATGCAGAAAATGTGGCAGGATAGGTCTACCCGGACTACCGCCTGATTGGGAATGGCGTAGCCTTCCAATTCTGTAGCTTGGCATTGGGTCCTATATACAGCAACTCAGCGGTGCTTGAGCCCTCCCCTGCGTGGACCATGTGGGTTTCATATAGTATCTTCCTCATTGCCCCACAGATCTCTTCAATCTCTTCGGCCGTAAAGGCCTCATCCTCCTCCTCTTCATTGTATTTCGACTTGACAAATGTTCTGTACAGATGTGGCACTAGCTGTGGCAAAACCCATCCATCATTCTTTCTGTCGTCTGCCCATTTTATATCAGCTGGTGTGGGTCTGAAGCCGACTCCGAAGAACTTCTCAGTGGCAGGCAAGGTAATGGGTTCAGCTATTCCTTGCAGAGATTTCCCAAGCCCCTTCCCCGGTTTGAAGCCATGTCGGATCATTTCTTTAGCCACCATGATTGAGGCATTGGAAAGGAAGGGTTGGGGGCAAGGGTTTCCTTCTTCATACTGGTCTGCCACCACAACTTCGAAGGCCTGAAAACTATGTGCTCGTTGCCTTCTCTCGCTTCAAGGCATGGGACTGAGGGGTCTCGATAAATTGATTGCTCGTCCTCCCCATNTTGTGTATCCTTGGAAGTGAAGCCTTAAATTGGGAGGATTACCAGGTTATGCTGGAAAATGACCGGGTTATGCCGGAAAAGAAAAAGGTCCTCGGGTTATGCCGGGGAGATCCATGGGTTATGCTGGGATAAAAGAAAAAGGCTCCTTGGGTTATGCCAGGGAGGTCCACGGGTTATGCCGGGATTGAAAGAAGAAAAAGGCTCCTTGGGTTATGCCATAGAGGTTCACGGGTTATGCCGGGATTGAAAAAAAGGCTCCTTGGGTTATGCCAGGGAGGTCCACGGGTTATGCCGGGATAAAAGAAAAAAGGTTCCTTGGGTTATGCTAGGGAGATCCGCGGGTTATACCGGGATAAGAAAGAAAAAAGCTCCTTGGGTTATGCCAGGGAGGTCCACGGGTTATGCCGGGATAAAAGAAAAGAAGTCCTTGGGTTATGCCAGGGAGGTCCTCGGGTTATGCCGGGATAAAAGAAAAAAAGCTCCTTGAGTTATGCCAGGGAGGTCCACGGGTTATGCCGGGATAAAAAAAAGTCCTTGGGTTATGCCAGGAGGTCCTCGGATTATGCCAGGGAGATCCACGGGTTATGCCGGGATAAAAGAAAAAAAAGTCCTTGGGTTATGCCAGGGAGGTCCACGGGTTATGCCGGGATAAAAGAAAAAGTCATTGGGTTATGCCAGGGAGATCGTCGGGTTATGCCGGGATTAAAAGAAAAAAGCTCCTTGGGTTATGCCAGGGAGGTCCACGGGTTATGCCGGGATAAAAGAAAAAGTCCTTGGGTTATGCCGGTGAGGTCCACGGGTTATGCCGGGATAAAAGAAAAAGTCCTTGGGTTATGCCAGGGAGGTCCTCGGGTTATGCCCGGATTAAAAGAAAAAAGCTCCTTGGGTTATGCCAGGGAGATCCACGGGTTATGCCGCGATAAAAGAAAAAAGGTCCTTGGGTTATGCCAAGGAGCGAAAGGAAAAGGTCCTCGGGTTATGCCGGGGAGGTCCACGGGTTATGCCGGGATATCTAGGGAATGGGGCCCTATGCTACTATGATTTTTTTTCTTTAACATTCTTCATTTCATTTTTTAGTAGAAAATGCAGGAAAGAATTTGGAGGAAACTTCCTTTTTGGTTGGTTCCTTGCTGCAAAGCTGTTTCAGCATTTGCGCATTTCTTTTCCCTTTTGGTTGCACCTGCTTCTTGCACGGTTGCTTGAATTGCACCTGTTTCAAATTTTCAGACAAAGAACAATTGTTAGTTTGAAACGGTGGTTGGTTTTGTGGCCTTGATCGTCTCAATTGCTTGACCTTGGCTGTTGGCCCAAGTTCAGATGATGTTTTGAAGATTGACAAAATGAACTCAGTCATGAACCAGGTCCATCATGTGAGACACAGTGTTGATATGCTTACACATGTGACATACGCGTGAAGAAGATAAGTCTCAAGGATCAGCAACAATATCTTCTGAATTGATCGAAAAGATTGCATATAGGATAAGGAGTTGAAGTCTCCTTATGAAAAGAGAATTATATCCGGATCAAGGATATGGATTAGGAGTTAGAGTTGTTCTTGGACTCGAATTGTCAAAGGATCCACAATTTGAGTTCTTATCAAACTCTGATTACTAACTCTATAAAAATAACGATTGTTCTCTTTTACAGGTGGTTGCACATAAGCAGAAGTTAAGCATATTTGAGAGCAAAAAGATCAAGTCTGATTTGCAAGCAACATATGCGAGATACAAGTGTGCACGTCTGAAGCTACGTGAACTAAGATAGAAGAACCAGTTTCATCATTGTGTTTATTCTAAATCTAGTTCAATTGTAGTAGGTTTTCATATTGTACCTTTCAGCTTTCATAGAAGCAATTGTAATAGGTATATTGAGTATTCAAGTTAGAGTTAACTTGAAAGTGTCGCAACAGTTGAGGCTGTGTGCTACACTGGGATTAGAGTTAATCCTTAGGTTTACAAAGAGTTTTGTAAATGCAGTTTTTGGCTCAGTGATTTTAGTGGAGTTTGGGAAAATCCTACTGAGTATTAGGTCGTGGTTTTTTCACCTTTTGAGCCAGGTGTTTTCCACGTAAAAATCTCTGTGCACTTTACTTTCAGCATTTATTATTCCGCAAACTGTTGTAGTTAGAACACTTAGAAGAACGAGGTTCTTCTAACGCGAAAATTAGGTACCACACAAATCACCCCCCCTCTTGTGTGGTATTGACGTTTATAACATCATTGGCCCAGCTTCTGTTGAGAACCTCTGCTGCTTGCTGGTTTTGAAGATGAATCTCTCTCTCAAACCGAAGGGCTCAACTTTTAAGATTTCATGACGACTCGCCCGCCTGGGTTTCGACCCTTTCACTTTATTCTGCCCTTAGGGCCTTTGTCCTTGACTTTCTTTTCCTTTTCAATAACTTTGCTTTCAAAGCATCAACCATCATGGCCAGTCGGGATTGGCTTGACGCGCCCGCTGAGGCTGGGTACTTTTCTTTAACTTTTGTTAGGCAGAGCCCTGTAACGCCAGTCTTGCCACCTTTTCTTTGTATTAGCTTCGGGAACAGAGTTAGACCGAAAGGGATTCAAAGAAAAAGTAAACAAAAGGCAAGAAAATGAATTTAAGGAGAAGTGTCCCTTTCGGGAAGAAAAAAAGGACTTATCTGGGGTGCATGCAGGCTTCAAATAGACATGACATGCTTCTTGGTTTGGGTGCCCGACCGGCACAAACTTTCCAACTTCTCATAAACTCATTGATCCGTGTTTCAAAACCAGGGAATCTTGCCAGGACTCTTTCAATGGAGGGAAATGTCTTCTTTTCAACCGACGGCGCCCTTTTCGGGTTTTCGCCAATCGACCTCTCTCATTTCTCTTCTCACCGTCGCCCGATAGTGCTCAAGTTTTCACTAAACGGACTCACTCGTTTTCAATTTCTCTGCTCACCGTCGCCTTATGGTTCCCGTAGGTTTTCACCGATAAGACTCTCTCATTTTATTTCTCTCTGTTTGACTGTATCAGATTCCAACAATGTTGTTTTCCGATTCCAATGCCTTTGCCAATTGATCAGAAGGACTTGGACAAGGTTTGGGCAAAAAGAATCTGGATGGAATTACAACTTTGGAACCGTTCTAGTGGGCTCATTGCCGAGCCATTATATCATCTGCCCCAGTTTCACTTTTTGGGGGAATTGGGTTTTTTGTTTTTGTGTGACTGAACCCCAGAGAGAGGCTGCCTACGTATCCTTTCGGAATCAAGTCAGACGTAGTTCAGGGAAAACTTTGTTTTTGATTTTTGTTTGTTTTTCTGTTTTGTTTTGTTTTCTCTCTCTTTTTCCTTTCCTTTTTTCTTTCTTTTTTTCGTCTCTTTTTTTCATGTTTTTTTTTCTTTTTTTTCAATAGTATTTTCGGGTTCCAAAGAGGGTAATCAAGGAAGAGTAACCGGCTCAAAGGGTTTGCGAAAGATTGATAGTGTTTGGATAGAAAGAACGAAAGCCTTCGTCATCCCAATTGAACAAAGTCATTGCTGCAGAAAGCCTAGACATAGTACCTTTTTACTGCATCCGCATTCACAGCTGCTTCGGGATCATTTCCTTTGATATCACCCAGATACAATGCTCCTCTCGGGAATATCTTGCTGATGATGTATGGGCCCTTCCAATTAGGAGCAAATTTTCCTTTTGGTTCCTGGTGATGAGGAAGAATGCGCCTTAACACAAGTTGTCCCACTTCAAAATTCCTGGGCCGCACTTTCTTGTTATAAGCACGGGCCATTCTTTGTTGGTACAACTGCCCGTGGCAGACCGCAGCCATCCGCTTTTCATCAATTAAGGTTAGCTGTTCCAAACGAGTCTTGACCCACTCAATGTCCTGAATCTCGGCTTCAACGACGATCCGGAGAGAAGGGATTTCCACCTCTGCGGGTATTACGTCTCTCAGTTCCATAGACAAAAAGGTATGGGGTTGCTCCTACCGATGTGCGCACCGTGGTGCGATATCCCAGTAATACGAAAGGCAATTTTTCATGCCATTGCCTGGAGCTCTGAATCATCTTTCTCAAAATCTTCTTGATGTTCTTGTTTGCTGCTTCAACAGCACCATTTGCTTTGGGCCGGTAGGGAGTAGAGTTCCTATGTGTTATTTTGAATTGTTCGCATATCTCTCCCATCAAATGACTATTCAAGTTTGCAGCATTATCTGTGATGATAGTTTCAGGAGTGCCAAAACGACAGATAAGATTGGAGTGCACAAAATCTACCACAGCTTTCTTGGTGACCGATTTGAGAGTGATGGCTTCAACCCACTTCGTGAAGTAGTCAATGGAAACCAGTATGAATCTGTGCCCATTTGAGGCTTTCGGCTCGGTCGGCCCTATGACGTCCATGCCCCAAGCAACAAATGGCCAAGGCGCTGACAATTCTGCAGGAGGTGCATGAATCCAATCACCGTGCACCTGACACTGATGGCACTTCCGGACAAAGCTGAAGCAGTCCTTTTCCATGTTATCCAGTAATAGCCCGCTCGAAGGATTTTCTTTGTTAAAACATACCCGTTCATGTGGGGTCCACATACCCCCGCGTGCACTTCATGCATGATCCTTCCGGCCTCTTCGGCGTCAACACACCTTAACAAGTTGAGATACGGGGTCCTTTTGTACAAGACATCACCACTTAAAATGAAACCACTTGCATATCGTCTAATGGTTCTCTTTTGTTCTCCACTGGCTTGCTCGGGGTATTCTTGCATTTTTAGAAACCTTTTGATGTCATGGTACCATGGCTGGGTGTTTGGTTCTGCCTCAACCGTATTACAGTAGCCATGCCTTTCCCTGATTTCGATTTCCAAGGGATTAATGTGGGCATTGCCTGGATATGGTAGCATTGAGGCCAAAGTAGCGAGTGCATCGGCCAATTCATTGTGACAACGAGGGATGAACCTGAACTCTATTGATTTGAATCGCTTTCTGAGGTCTTCCACATGCTGTTTGTAAGGGATAAGCTTAACATCTTAGGTTTCCCATTCTCCCTAAGCTTGCCGGATAATCAGATCTGAGTCTCCCATGATCAGCAACTCTTCGACATCTTGGTCGATTGCCATGTTCATACCCATAATGCAGGCTTCATACTCGGCAGTGTTGTTTGTGCAGAAAAACCGAAGCCTGGCTGTGGCTGGATAGTGCTGACCAGTGGGTGAGATCAAGACTGCCCCAGTTCCAACACCTTTTATGTTTACCGCTCCATCAAAGAACATCTTCCAAGCAGTAGTATCCTCGGATATTGCCTCGACTGAGTTTACTTCTTCATCCGGGAAATAAGTGCTCAAAGGTTGGTATTCATCATCAACCGGGTTCTCAGCCAAATGATCTGCCAACGCTTGGGCTTTCATTGTCGTGCGAGTGACGTAGACTATGTCAAATTGAGTGAACAGAATCTGCCATTTTGCTAATCTACCTGTGGGCATTGGTTTCTGGAATATGTATTTCAAAGGATCCAACCTGGTTATGAGGTAAGTGGTGTAGGCTTGCAGATAATGTCTCAACTTCTGAGCGACCCAAGTTAAGGCACAACAGGTTCTTTCCAACAGAGTATACTTAGCTTCATAGCTGGTAAACTTCTTGCTCAGATAGTAGATCGCCTGTTCTTTCTTCCCGGTTACATCATGTTGCCCGAGGACACAGCCGAAAGAATTTTCCAAGACTGTCAGGTACAAGAAAAGAGGCCTCCCTGGCTCTGGTGGGACCAAGACTGGCGGATTTGACAGATATTCCTTGATCTTATCAAAAGCTTCTTGACATTCATCTATCCACTTGACTGATGCATCTTTCTTCAGCAATTTAAATATAGGCTCACATGTGGATGTTAACTGAGCAATGAATCGGTTGATATAGTTTAATCTGCCCAACAAGCTCATCACATCTTTCTTAGTTCTCGGAGGAGGCAAATCCCGGATAGATTTTATTTTTGTTGGATCTAACTCGATACCTCTCCGGCTAACTATAAAGCCCAAAAGTTTGCCCGATGGGACTCCAAACGCACATTTGGCTGGGTTCAGCTTCAAATCATATTTGCGCAACCGCTCAAAGAATTTTCTCAGGTCTCGAACATGGTCATCCTGGGTTTTGGACTTGATGATTACGTCGTCCACATACACCTCTATCTCTTGATGCATCATATCATGGAAAATGGCGGTCATGGCCCTCATGTAGGTTGCCCCAGCATTCTTCAGACCAAATGGCATGACTCTATAACAGTATGTACCCCAAGGTGTGGTAAAAGCTGTCTTTTCGGCATCTTCTTCATCCATCAACACCTGGTGATATCCTGCGTAACAATCCACGAAGGACTGTATCTCATGCTTGGCGCAGTTATCAACAAGGATGTGGATGTTTGGCAAAGGGAAGTTATCTTTGGGACTTGCCTTGTTTAAATCTCTGTAATCCACACACACCCGGGTCTTCCCGTCTTTCTTTGGAACTGGGACTACATTAGCTAGCCATGTGGTGTACCGGACCACTCGGATTACCCCTGCTTTCAACTGTTTCGTGACTTCTTCTTTGATCTTGTCACTGATGTCAGTTTTAAACTTTCTTTGCTTTTGCTGGACAGGGGGGCAATCGGGGTAAGTTGGCAACTTATGAACCACCAGATCAACACTGAGCCCTAGAATGTCGTCATACGACCAAGCAAACACATCTTTAAACTCAAACAAGAGTTGGATTATTGCATCCCGGGTTTTCTCATCTGTGTGAATGCTTATCTTGGTTTCCCTGATTTCTTCAGAACTTCCCAAGTTAACCGGCTCGGTATCATTTAAGTTCGGCTTAGGTTTATTCTCAAATTGTTCCAATTCTCGATTTATTTCCCTAAAAGCCTCTTCTTCATCGTATTCCGGTTCTTGGTTCATTATTTCACAATTAGACAGCGTGTTTGGATCTGGGCATGAAGTCCGCAAGCATGTCATGTTATTTAAAGCCGCATTATTAGAACTGAAAGAAGAAATAAAAGAGAAAAATAGCAAAATCAGAAAGAATAAAGAAAGATGAACGATGAAATATTGATTTCATTTCTTTGAATTTGAAGATAACAGGGTTCACATTTGGAAATTAAAAGAAGAGAAACTAAAGAAAACATCCGAGTTACACCCTGGAATAACTTGCGATGCAGAAAAAGTGGCAGGACAGGTCTACCGGGACTCCCGCCTGATTGGGAATGGCGTAGCTTTCCAATTCTGCAACTTGGCGTTTTGTCCCATATACAGCACCTCAGCGGTGCTTGAGCCCTCCCCTGGCTGGACCATGTGGGTTTCATATAGTATCTTCCTCATTGCCCCACAGATTTCTTCAATCTCTTCGACCGTAAAGGCCTCATCCTCTTCTTCTTCATTGTATTTTGGCTTGACAAATATCTTGTACAGATGCGGCAGTGGTTGAGGCAAAACCCATCCATCATTCTTTCTGTCGTCTGCCCATTTTATATCAGCTGGAGTAGGTCGGAAGCCTACCCCGAATAACTTCTCAGTGGCAGGCAGGGTAACTGGTTCAGCTATTCCTTGCAAGGATTTCCCAACTCCCTTCCCCGGTTTGAAGCCATGTCGGATCATTTCTTTGGCCACCATGATGGATGCATTAGAAAGGAATGGTTGGGGTAAGGGTTTCCTTCTTCGTACTGGTCTGCAACCACAACTTCAAAGGCCTGATAAAGTATGTGCTCACTCCCCTCTCTTGCTTCAAGACATGGGACTGATGGGTCCCGATAAATTGATTGCTCATCTTCCCCGTGGACCACGATCTCTTGATCCTCATGCTCGAACTTTACCATCTGAAGAAGAGTAGAGGGCACAACCCCCGCTGCATGGATCCATGGCCTCCCCAAAAGAAAATTGTAGGATGTGTCCATGTCTAGAACCTGGAAGGTTACTTCAAAGTCTACTGGGCCGATGGTCAGAATTAGATCGATCTCTCCAATTCTGTCCCTTTTGATGACATCGAAGGCACGTACACAAACACTGTTGGGGCGAATTCTTTCGGTCCCGATTTCCATACGCTGCAGAGTTGAGAGTGGGTAGATGTCCACCCCAGAGCCTCCGTCCACCATAACCCTTTTCACGTAGTACCCTTCGCATTTGACTGTTAGGTGCAGGGCTTTGTTATGTGCGGCCCCTTTTAGGGGCAAGTCATTTTTGCTGAAGGAGATCTGGTTGATCGCGAAATCTTTCTGCCATTCTTTCCAACTACTCTATAGAAGTCTCGACTGGCACATAGGCTTCGTTAAGGGTTTTGATCAATACCTTCTGATGTTCGGCGGAGCTCATCAACAGAGATAATAAGGAGACTTGTTCAGGAGATTTTCGAAGCTGGTCGATCACCTCATAATCCGCCATTTTCATCTTTTGAAAGAAGGCTTCCGCTTCTTCAGCACTCACGGGCTTCTTAGAGGGGAAGCGCTTTCTAGTGGCGTTGTTCACCTCTTCCAAATTGGAGTACTTTTCAACAGGGTGATTTTCTTGAACTTGTCCTGAGATTTCTTTGCCCTTATAAGTCACCACTGATTTGTTGTAATTCCAGGGCACAGCGGTAGGATCTGTCATAGGCTTCTGTGGCGCGGGGCCAATAACCACGGGCTCACTCAGCCTTGGTGGATTAATTGGCCCCCGCATCACATAAGCTCCTTTGGGCACATACATCTGGGTTGCCTTGTTCAGTTCAAATCTCATGGGAGGACTCAAAGTCATCTACTTTTCTTTGCGGCCTCGGGGGACATAGAGAACAACATCTTTGGCAGGCGTTGCCCCAGTTCCCACTTCAATTTTCTTTTCTGATTTTGGATGGGTGGTTTTGTTCTTTTTCTCCCCTTTGTCTTGCTTCGTGGCAGCTTTTGGTTTCCTCTCTACATCAGCAATGGCGATTATGGCCTTCAATGCCGGGTCAAATTCCTTATCCTTACAAATCATTCCGATTACTGGTCCGTTGTTGTGGGCTGGCAGTGGGTTATTAGTCACATTGGGGACATCCTCATCCCTTAGCACTATCTTCCCCTGTTCTATCAAGTTCTCCACTGCTCTCTTCAAGGTCCAGCAATCATCCATGTCGTGCCCTTCCGCCCCTGAGTGATAGGCACATCTGGCACCAGCTCTGTAAGCGGGTGATGCTGGGTTTTGCCTTGTTTGAGGAACTGGTTGTAGCAGACCCATTTGGACAAACTTTGGAAACAGACTGGAGTAGGATTCACTGATTGGTGTAAAATTTGGCCTTCTGGGTGGTTCACAAGGGGGAAAATTGTTTTGTGGAGGACGGGGGTTGTAGTGGTTTTGGTGAGGAGGCTGGTTTCTAGGAAATGGAGCTTGGTTCCTGTTGGCTTGTTGCTGAGGCCGGACATAAGGTTGAGCATTCATGATCGTGTATGGCTGAGGAGCATAGGCCAGGTCTTGGTGAGGGTAGTAGTGCTGTGGGGTTCTATCTCAGAAGAGGGATCTGGGAGTATGGTGTTTTCTTGCACCCGACGCTGCCATGGACGTTTCTCCCTTTTTCTTGCCCTTCGCTAGTCCTCCAGACCCTCCCTGAATGGCTTGAGAGGTAGCTCTGATAGCATATTGGCTAAGAATTCGACCCGTTTTCAATCCATTTTCAACCATTTCGCCAATTTTGATGGCTTCAGCGAACGGTTTTCCCATAGCAGCCATCATATTTTGGAAGTAGTCGGCTTCCTGAGCTTGGAGGAAAACTTTACCCTGGAGGCCTGCTCACGCCATTTAACTGCGTACTCTCGGAAGCTTTCCGAGGATTTTTTCTTCAGGTTTGTCAATGAGTTCCTATCTGGAGCAATATCAATGTTGTACTAGAACTCCCTCACGAAATCTCTAGCAAGATCATCCTAGATGTGCCAGCGGGATATGTCTTGGTCCATGTACCATTCAGATGCGATGCCAACCAGACTTTCTCCGAAAGAGGCCATGAGGAGTTTTTCCTTTCCACCGGCTCCTCGCAGCTGGTTGCAATATCTCTTGAGATGAGCAATAGGATCACCGTGTCCATCATACTTCTCAAATTTTGGGGTTTTGAATCCCAATGGTAAGTGCACATGAGGGAACATGCATAAGTCAGCATAGGACACACTTTTCTGCCCACTCAAATCTTATATGTTCTTGAGGCTTTGTTCCATACTCCTCATCTTTCTCGCAATTTCTTCTTGCTCAGGAGTTTTGGTAGTCTTTTCTTGCCCTGCCGTGAACTCAAATTGGGGTGGCTGAGAATAAGTATAAGTGGGAAACTGAGGAGGTTCCATTTGGAAGGTGGGTGTTTGGAAGGTGAAATCTGAGGGGTCAAAACTGGGCCTAGGCAGTGTAGGCTATGCTGTGGTCGAGCATGGGGGAGCGGTGAAGATATTTGAAGCTGCACCAGACATTAACACATGGGGGCGAACCTCAGAAGGTTTTCCCACAAAATGAGCTGAGATAGTCGGGTGTCCTAGTGGTGTATTTGGGTGACTGATCGGAATAGTGAAGGTACCACTTGCTCTAGGAAAAAGTTCGGGGAATCCCGGGATTGCGCTTGGCGGCTCTCTTCCATTTGCCCAAGCGTCCCACATTTCCATAACCCGAAGACACAGGATTCTATTTTCTTCGGCAGCTACCGATTTTGAGGTCGGGATGCCCGAGATTGGGCTATCGTCCGTGATGGGAATTGTTGGCAGAGTCATTTCCGAAGACATTCCGATGCTCCCCTTTGATCTAGTAAAGTATGGGTGCGAAGCCAGGTTACCACAAAAACCAACCACCGTTCTTACAAAAAAACTGAACTGGATAGTAACAGCAGCAAACGATTAGTTTGAAACAAATAACAGATAGGTAATCGCACGTTGGGGTATGATGCACCTATACAGTTAAATGTATTTCTACATGTTTTGCAACGGTTGCATGCTTCATCCCGGCTTTACTTATTTTTCTTCATTTTTCTTCTTTCCACTTTCACTCTTCCTTTTCCATCTCATTTTTTCTTTTTCATTTTCTTTTCTTATTGGAACTATTTACAAAATTATGACCGGATCCGATGAGGATTGCCTACATATCACGACGCCGCGTGAATCAGATCATTACGTAGTTCAAGAAAAATAAATGCGAAAAGTAAGGAAATAATTTTTGGGAATTTTCAATTTTTCATTAATAAAACTTCTATTACAAAAGATGTAAACTACTCATTTTCTTGGAAAGAAAAACTACAAACAGACTCAAAATAAACCAAAATACAGACTCGATGCTTGAAAAATCGGGAATACATTAAAGCTTCTGTGAGCACGTGATTTCTGCCTCGATTGAATTATTCCAATAGACTTCTTAGAATTAGAATTTTTCTTTTATTATTTTTAGGATTTAATTGCGTATTTTTGTGTGTATTTTTATTTGTGTGTGCACGATAATTCATAAAAATACAAAATATTGCATGAGCATTTAGGATTTAATTTTACATATTTTTAGACTAATTAGTAATTAGGCTTTTAGAAAAATACAAAAAAAAATCATAAAGAAACTTTGATTTGTTTTGTTTGATTTTAACTTTAGTTTTAGGTTTGTTAATTTCTTTTAAATTGGTAGTAGTTAATCGTAGCTTAATTAAGTAGTTGAATTAATTTTGAGGTTTGGTTTTAGTTTAGTTTTAAAAATTAAAAAGTAAAAGAGAAAAGAGAGAAAATAAATAAAAGAAAAGAGAATAAAAGAGAAACGAAGCAGATTGGGCCGTTAATTGCTAAACAATTGATGGCCCAGTCTTTAAAAAACATTGGACCAACCCAAGCCCAACCCCAAGACCACCCGGTCCAAATGCCCCAGTCCTCAGACCATGGAAACGACG